>NW_027142353.1:60368538-60586038 GCF_026170545.1 Melanerpes formicivorus
GCTGCCATTGGGTATTTAAAGCATAAGATATGACATGTCTCAGCTTTACTGTTTTATCTCCATATAACACTATAAATCAGCCTATTAGTCCCCCAAGGTTTTTGTCATCTGCAAATGTCATGAGTAATGACTGCATTTTTCCTGGGTCATTGTTGGAAATGCAAATTGGTGCAGAAGCAAAAATTCGGCTCAGTGACAGTCTCACAAAGAACATGTTTAATAATGTGTCTTTTTTTGGTAAACATTTCTAAACCTGTCATTTGAAGAGTTTTGAAAACATTTAGTATGCATGACTGCCATTTCACACGATTTAAATGGTGTGGTGCAACGTCAAATGCCTTCTGAAAGCTGTAATTTGATGCTATTCTGTTTGTCAACCAGATTTCCAAGTTAGCATGATGAGAATTTCCAGGTTGATTAGCATTAATTATATTATTTTGCTTTTAATTTGTATTAATTGAGTCTCATATCGACTACTGCATTATCTTATCAGGATCCCAGTCAGGCTGACAGATTTGTAATTACCTAGGTCATCATACTTATACATCACTATGTCCTTTTATGCAATAAACATGAATTGTTGTAGGTCTTCATACAGAAATCATCTGATAATTAAAATCACAGAATCACAGAATCAACCAGGTTGGAAAAGATCTCAGAGATCATCAAGTCCAACCTATTACCTAATACCTAACACCTCCTGACAACCAAACCATGGCTCCAAGTGCCACATTCAAGCCTTTTTGAACACCTCCAGGGACAGGGACTCCACCACCTCCCTCGACAGCACATCCCAATGGCCAATTCCTCCCTCTGGCAAGAACCCTCTCCTCACCTCCAGCCCAAACCTCCCCTGGCACAGCTTCATTATACCAAACATTTAGTATACAGACTATCCATTGTACTAGAATGTTCTTCAGAAAGTGACAATCCAGTGATCTGCTCATAAAATCTCTGAGCATAATCCAAACATCTCATCCTTTGACATGGGGTTTTGTGACACCTTCCTATAGAGAAAGTGTTTTGTTAAAGGGAATTGGGGAGGTCTAGCAACAGTAATTTAAACATAGAACAGAACAGAATAGAATAGAATTAGAATAGACCAGACCAGACCAGGTTGGAAAAGAACTTTGAGATCATTGAGTCCAATCTATCATCCAACACCATCTAATCAACTAAACCATGGCACCAAGCACACCATCCAGTCTCTTCTTAAGCACCTCCAGTGACGGTGATTCCACCACCTCCCTGGGAAGCACATTCCAATGGCCAATCACTCTTTCTATGAAGAACTTCTCCCTAACATCCAAGCTAAACCTCCCCTGGAGCAGCTTGAGACTGTGTCCTCTTGTTCCGGTGCTGGCTGCCTGGGAGAAAAGAACAACCCCCCCACCTAGCTACAACCTCCCTTCAGGTCGCTGCAGACAGCAATAAGGTCTCCCCTAAGCCTCCTTTTGTCCAGGCTAAGCAACCCCAATTCCTTCAGCCTCTCCTCATAGGGCTTGTGCTCCAAACCTTTCACCAAACCCTTCACCAGCTTTGTTGCCCTTCTCTGGACACACTGAAATGCAGGCTCTTTTACAAAAATCTACCAATGCATGTCAGTCTTACTGCAATACCCCCAAATTTTTCTGTAACATTTGTAGAACAACTGGAAAAATCTGAGATTTTGTTGATACTGGGGCTAAAGCCTGCAGTGGGCAGTAGTGTCCTCCCTACTCTAGTCAGGAGGTCTGTGGTGACAGGTTGAACTCGATGATCTTTGAGGTCTCTTCCAACCTTAGTGATACTGAATCTACTGAATCTAAAATAAATATCCAGGAATTGAAAGAGCTAGGCCTCTGGAATCCCACAGTAATATTCCCTCTCTGTTTTCTGACCTAAGGAAAAAAAATTATCCCTCCTGCTACAAAAATACTTTTGGCTTTAGAACAAAGAGGGCACCATCCTGTGCTTCTCCCAGGGAAGAACAGAATTGCACTGTGAGTGTATGATAGACATTACATGCAGTTCCTCATCATATACATAAAAGTCATCACTGGTGAAAGCTCTTTGTCTGTTTTCATCAGTCTAGTTCATTATGAGACCTTGTGCTGCTTTGCTTGACCGTTCTCTAAGCAACAAGTACCTCTGCTGCAGAAACAGGAATGGCATCATAGAATAGAATAGAATAGAATAGAATAGAATAGAATAGAATAGAATAGAATAGAATAGAATAGAATAGAATAGAATAGAACCAAACCAAACCAAACCAAACCAAACCAGGTTGGAAGAGACCTTCAAGATCATTGTGTCCAACCCATCAACCAATCCAACCCAGCTAAACAACTAACCCATGGCACCAAGCATCCCATCAAGTCTCCTCCTGAACACCTCCAATGATGGTGACTCCACCACCTCCCTGGGCAGCCCATTCCAATGGGCAATCACTCTCTCTGTATAGAACATCTTTTCTGCCACAGGGGTATGTATTCTTTTCAAAATTAAAAGGAAATATAAACATTACAAGAGAATCTCAGATCTGAGCACTGGTCAGCTGGAAGAAGCTTAAACTTACAGTTCGCATCAATCCAGCAGCACATCAGCCAAATAGCCATGACTCTTGTGTCAATGCTGGACCTGTGCAGCCAGTGAGGCATGGGGCCAGAAAGACACCACATGACTCCAGCTCTGAACCCAGCTCTTGGGAAGTTATATTAATTTTGTACAAGAAAATTTATATGGTTGAAGCTGGATGCAGAAATTGCCTTGGAAACAGTGCCCTTTCTTGACTGATACTGCAAAGCACCTTTTATCTGCATTCTAGGTGGAATATAATCTGTTCTTTCTTCTCTTCCTCGTCCACTGCCTTAAAACAGACAAGGGGAAGCTGGTACACGTTCTATATCCCTGAGAGAACACAGCACTGAGGGCACTGTGAAAGACTCCACCAAGGATCATGGTAAAGGTCAGGGTATTGACCACCTCCTTTTATCTTAGAAGGTACCTAAATTCAGAAGAGACTTAGCTAGCTGGGATGCTATTGACATTTTCTGCCAGGTCCTTCGAATGGAGAGTGACAGACAGACACAATAGTTGGATGAAAAGAAGGTATCTTCAGAGCTTTCCTTATCTTCATTTGCTCTATGTCCTCTATTTGACTTTCTGCTTCTATTAGGATGATTGGATTGGCTATTTTCCTGCTCTTTGCCCAGTTTCCCCCCTGAAATGGGCACCTAAAATACAATCACATCTGCTCACAAATGAAGTACTGTTGGAGCCTTTCCATTATCTACCACATGGGAGCAGGATTAGGTTCACTGTCAGTTTTGGGAAACATGAAAGGGATAAAGAACCATAAATTATGCATAACAGAATTGCACCCTACTGGTTCCTTAAGACATACAAGATGTTTCAGTCCCACTGTCATCCTAACATGCTCTGGAAGAAAATATTTCATACAGCCAGAATCAGTCCTCTGAGTGTAGCAGGGCTCATCCAATATTCCTGATACAACATCATGTTCACATTCTTTTTTGTCCAGTGAGGTGATGGTAAAGGCTTGGCAGCACATTATAATTTGTTAGACTGGCTAAGACTAAAAGAACTACCTTAAAAAATAAACAGAGTAGGTAAAGATTCATTAGAGAACTGTTAAAACCTGAGTGTTTTCTCTATACCTTCACTTACTTGCATTGCAGTTAATAATGGAAGGAAAGAGTATTAAAGTATCATTGTGATTGCAATTGGCTTAGACCTAAACTCTTCCAAAGAGTAACACAATCTTTTAGTACCAGAACCAATTTAATGAAGGTTTAAATTAGTAGGAATAAACATTTTATGAAAAGCTGTGGACAATGCCTGGAATGACAGAACAGCCTGTGGGTTTCTCTCACTGGCCAACTTCTCCAGCCAGTGTGTTTTCATCAGTTATTCCACCGAGTCTCCTCTCCTATCTTGGTGCAGGTCAGTGATTTGGGTCGTCCTAGTACAACGGGTAACCTTTACGTGGCCACAGCTGGCCCAACGGTGACAGGACACTTAGTCGCGTAGCCTCTTTGATGCAGAGGAGACCCTGGCACACGACTCCCACCGGGCGCACCCGCCGGGAACCCCGCCATTCACTTTCCACCGGGGCCAGCCCCCTCTTATCATCCTTCCTACCACTTTCTGCCCGGGCTGGAGATGGCGCGGCCGGTACCTCAGGGAGGGCCCGGGCACTGCTCCCTGCCCCCCCGCCGCCGCCGCCGCCAGCTGTTCCAGCCCGCCTCCCTCCCTGCCCGTGGGCCGCCCCCTTTCCCCGGGCCGCCTCTAGCCCACGGTTCTCGCTGCGAAGGTCGGGGCGCTCCCGCCGCGCCAGACCCCAGCAGCGGCTCCTGCCGAGCGGAGCGGAGCGGCGCGGGGGCGGTGCGAGGCAGCGGGCACAGCCCGGCAGCGGTGCGCGGAACTACGCCGCGGCGGCCGCAGGGGAGCGCGGCTACGGCAGCGCCTGCCTGCGACGTGGTGCACGGAGGGGGCGGCGGTCCCGGACGGGGTTTTTCTCACCTTTGCTGAGTTTGGCCAGCCCCAGAAAGGCAGCAAAAGTTCAGCATGCAGGAAGTTTGGGGAAAGCTAGAAGAGTAACTCGGCAGCTGCGGCTACTCTTTCGGGCGGTGGGAGCTTCTGGGGCTGGGGGATTTACTTGTGCTTTTTTTTTTTGGTTCCCCACCACTGCGCACAACTCCCACAAACACACAGGCAACTCGCAACAACAACCCAAAAGTCCGTGAAGGGAGAGAGAACAAGAGAGAGGGAAGCGCTCTTGGTGGGGAGAGCCGTGTTTCTTTGCAAAAGCAGGGTCCCGTTCACAGCGGATCCCAATGCAACTGCTCATCCTCCTCCTCCTCTATGCTGTCGTCTGTGCCAACTTCTGCAGCCGTCAGGGCACCACTGCCCCTGCCCAGAGCGGATCTATAAAAGCTTTGCGGTCCTCCAATATCAGGCGAGATGGTAAGTGTCCTTCTGCCTTCTTCATTCTCAAGGGCTGTGTGTGCAGAGTTTAAGTCCCGATCCCGGAGCGCACTACGGGGAGTGACGTCCCCTCTAGCTCAGAGACAGGGGGCCACGACCCTAGAGGACAGCAGGGATCTGTCCGGGTGGGGGTCTTGTCCCTGGGAGGCCAGCGGGGTCAGCCGAGGAGCGGGGACCCGTTCTCGGAGACCAGATTTGTCGACCCTGACAGGCACCGTGTGACCAGGTGGAGAGAGGGAGGTGTGGGCTGAGGGCGCGGCTCTGCCCGGCGGCTGTTTCGGGCGGTCCCAAACTTATCACGACAACTTCAAGAAGGTTTCCTGGGAACCAGCAGTGCCGGCGACAAGCCCCAGGGTCTTCTCCTGGCTAGGGGCGGCACCTCGCCCCTGACAATACGCGGTGCCCTATTCCAGCTGCTGCCCCTCGGCACCCTCGGGTCCCGTCACTTCTGTGTCCCTTCGATGTACAGATGCCGGGGAGAGTGCGGGGAGGATGGAGAGTTTGTTGCGACTCCGGCCTGAGCGGGACCGCTGCAGGGTCCCCTCTGGGGCGGTATGTGGTGGGCAAGGAGGGAGCCCTCAGGGTGGGGAGCAGGCGCCGCTGCCTCAGGGGTGCCTATAGCGGGAGCGCAGCCCCTCAACCGGCCCCGCGGCAGCCTCTCGCAGTTCGGGCTCCAGTAGTGGCTCTGGAGGTGCTGTCCTGATGGAGGGGCTGCTTCGGCGGGAGGGTCTGAGCCCAGGTCTGGGTTCTCACCTGGGTCTGCTGGGCAATGCCCAGCGAGGACTGGCCTCGTCCGTTGTGCCAGCCACACCATTGGCAGGAGTAGGATGCTCAGTGATAGTGAGCACCAAGGATAGTGCTTTATGACACTGCCCGTCTATCGTGTTTGAACTTTGGTGCGTTTCCCCTTGCAAGCCACTGGCAGAGGATATCCTCGACAGCTGAGGTGCCGTTAAGGGCCTGCGCACAGCTGTGTGAGACACAAGTGCCTCAAGTGAGCAGTCCGCATGGCCATGTGTTGTGGCCCCATGATGAATGAATGTGTAGGCTGCATAAAAATAGCACCACTGAAATTCACCTTTGGAATCCACTTGTTGGTGATTAAAACCAAAGAAAACCAGGTGTTTCTGTTTGGGAAGGGTAATGAACTTCTCACTGGGGAGCTGCTTGTGTTCCAGCTTCTTGGGGGAAGACCTGCTTTTGCAATGTAGTGTACCTTCTTGAAGAGTGAAATGGAGGATGTGCTTCCTGAAACTGAACAGAGTTAAGTCTTCAAGTTAACATCTCCCAGTTGCCAAATTTTATATACTTTATGAACCCTTTTCAAAAAGCCCAGTCACTTGAGCCATTTCCAAGATTGTACTCAATATTTGCCAGTGTTTATTTCTCAGCATGTATATGGTATATATAATGGATACGCTGTTGATTTAGGAAGGTAGTTTTGTTTCATCGTTGGAGCTATATTGAACTTAAAAATCTTTTCTATGCTGTTCCTCGTCACTGGAAGAAGGCATAGAGGAGGTGAAGAGGCCTTTTATTAGACTTGAGCTAGTGAGTTAGGAAATAGGAGAGAATTGAAGTTTCTTCTGTCTGAGAAATCAAATGTAATAAAAAGATGTGTGTGTTTGTAATAAAAGCATACAACCATTATTTCTTTATCATCCTCTAAATCTATTGTGTATTTTATCAAATCTTCATGACTTGTTAGCCTGCCATCTTAAACTTTATAGGTGAACTGAGGCCATCTCTGAACTAAGAAAGCTTCCTTCCAAGTCAAACACCAAATCAACTTTTTCATGGAATACTGAAGGGATTTCCCTAGAACTTCAAAATGTGTTTTACTCTGATCTTCTCTATCGTCAGTGAAGAAATCATTAACCCCTAATAGAAATAAAATTTGCACCTTGCTGGCAGTGTGACAGGTGTTTTATTCTGCAGAAGAAGACTCCCTGTGGTGAAATTGCTTCTTGGAGTGATGAAGAGTACAAGCCTGTGTGAAATGATTAGTTAATTATTCTTTTTGTCACTGTGATTGTTTAATACTATGATTAAGCTTTGTACCTTTCAAATTATCTTTTACAACTTCTATTGGCTGAACTTTTGGGGTCTTGGAGTGAACTTGTACTAGAATAGAATTAGCCAGGTTGGTAAAGACCTTTGAGATCATCAAGTCCAACCTGTCATGCAACACCATCTAATCAACTAACCCATGGCACCAAGCACCCCATCCAGTCTCCTCTTAAACACCTCCAGTGATGGTGACTCTACCACCTCCCTGGATAGCCCATTCCAATGGCCAATCACTCTTTCTATTAAGAACTTCTTCCTAACATCCAACCTAAACCTCCCCTGGCACAGCTTGAGACTGTGTCCTCATGTTCTGGTGCTGGTTGCCTGGGAGAAGAGACCAACCCCCTCCTGACTACAACCTCCCTTCAGGTAGTTGTACATGGCAATTAGGTCTCCCCTTCTTCTCCAGGCTAGGCAACCCCAGCTCCCTCAGCCTCTCCTCATAGGGCTTGTGTTCCAAACCCCATACCAGTTTTGTTGCCCTTAGGGCTGTTTGAAAGCAGCAGTTCCATATGAAATTACTTACTGTCTTTGAACCTTCTTTATCCACATGCTAGGGAGGCCTACTGCCTAAAGCCATAGTGAAATGCATGCTCGAGTCAAGACACTTCCGGAGTCCTTTAGTGGATGTTGTCCATGTACTGAGGAGGTAACACACTTTTAGGAAGACCACATGCAGACCCCTAACATGCTGCAGCCTTGCTCTCTCCTTGTACTTGAGACATTGAGACATTGTCCATGCCTTGGACAATTGTATTCTGTTATGGCCAACGGAGCTGGGCATTGAGTCACCACATCTAAAATGGGTTGGCTGCTGTTTCCCCTGATTTTACTCAAATCAACCAAACTGTTGCTTGAGTTTGTCAACTATGTTTGTACAGCTAAAAGTTATGAGCTGTATTCCAAATGTTGCATGCTACAAGCTCATGAGCAAACTATTGGCCATAGGCCACTAGAAGTATTTCTGTCTTTTATAGTTTTCAGTGGTGTTTGTGTCTTGTTTTGTTCTGAAGTGCTGATATGGAATATCATTAAAGACATGTGGGTTGCATTGCTGAGTGAGACAGTCTTTCTTGCTTTGTAAATATTTGCAGACATGACAATGCAGAACAGACTCTAAAAAACACAGAATATGCTGGGGGGTAATATGTTCCAATGGTCACTCTCAAAATGCACAGCGGGAATGAAAGCTACTATCACGTCCTGGTTTGATGATCATGATTATTGTGTTGTGTAATTAAAAGAGATACTGAAGAGGAAGCAAAGGCTGTTCAAAAATAGTATAATATTTATAATATATTTGTATTTATAATTTATAGTATAACAAAAAAAATATTGTGTCTTGGCAAGTCCAAGACCACCTGCATGGTCTATTAAAAAAGAAAGAAATCCTTTGGATTCCAGTTTTCTGTTCCCTCCAAGCAGGATAAACTAGTGATACAGGATACATTGGGCTTTAGTATGGATGTTTGGTCTTGCTTCTGGCCAAAACTTTGCGCTTTGTGTGATACAAGATTGTCTTCTTTTAGGCTAAAAGCCTGTTTGTTCTTACTTAAGACTAAGGTTGCTCTGGGAAGAAATCAATAGATGAAGGGCAGCGCGTACGAAAAATAGTGCCTTTTAATGACTAACAAACCTAACCAGACTGTACTTCCTGCTGAATATATTAGGAATATAAATAACCTGCTTACAAGACATCCTCTTGTCCTAGTGGAAGGCCGGACATTGATGAGTCAGCTGTCCAGTGTAGCACTAATCAATTTTTTGAAGTGTCTTGGAGATGCCAGCCACATTTATAGCCCAAGTATTTCCTTAAAGTGTTTATTAAGGCCATCACCTGTTAAGTCCATTGAAGTGTGTCAGAATAATACACAGAGAGGCCTTCCAGATGCTTCCATTGCTCTCTTTACCGCAGGTAATACCACCTCATTGCAAGAAATCTGACATTTCATTTCTGCTGTTTTGATTGTGTGTGCTTGGAAATAAAAAACAGAGGTAAAAAAGCAAAGTAATATTATTTAATACATGTTGTCTAACTGACTCATCAATTGCTTGGTTTTATGTGCTATTGAATGAACTTCTGTATAAATGCTCAATCTAGGAAAAGAGACCTAATCTGTATGCTCAGACTAAGCATCACAAGGCATATTTTAAACTTTAAAATCCACAGTTTCAGGAACAGAACAGAACAGCATAGTGTCAAGTAATTTTGGTATGTAAACAACTGGAAACCATGGAATCAGTGTCTTCTGATGTGGACTGGAAACCATAACATCAGGCGACTTGAGATAAAATCCTGGGCTCTTGTGGTTTTCATTATGAATTAAAAAAACATGAGGAATTTCCAAACTTTGCTTTGCTTCTGCACCACCAAAATACAAAGGAAAGTTGTACTTTACCAGTCTGGCAAATTGGCAGCCCTTTTGGCTCTTTGATGGCCTCTCCAAAAGGATGTTGGATCTCATTAACTCTACCCTTCCCTTCCTTGTGTTGGCCTGTGCCTAAGCACAGGGAAAAGCATTTGATGATCTGGGCAGTAATTTTCTCACCAAACAGGTGTTAATTGCATGTTCTTGGGGAAAGATTCAATTAGTTTTGGGGTGTGTTTTTATACCACTTTGAAATGGCTCTCATATCACTAGTGATATATGAACCATGGTGCCATGGTTTAGTTGTTTAGGTGGGTTGGACGCGATGATCTTGAAGGTCTCTTCCAACCTGGTCTGGTCTGGTCTGGTCTATTCTATTCTATTCTATTCTATTCTATTCTATTCTATTCTATTCTATTCTACCTCTGTTTCTTTTTTCATAGGTTTGTATGTATATTTTTTTAAAGGACTCTGGTAACATAAAATTGTGTCAACTGGAAAACAGCTTAAGTGAATTTGCTTTTATAAGCTTTATTTTCTTAACTGTTGTAGGCTCTGTAAAAATAAATGTGTATTTCAGGCTTTGTCAAATCGAAATAACACTTTAGTAATTTACCTGTAGCAAAGCACTTCAGTCTACAGCTGCTTAAGGTTGATTTCTTACCTCTATGATTAAGTATTTGGACTGACATACCAATAAATATTGCATGAGAATTTGGACATGCACCTCAGTGTCTTTTGCACAATGAGGGGCCCAACACTGAACCAAAGATTCAAGGTGTGGCCTCACCAGTGCTCAGTAGAAGGGCGTTATCTCTTCCCTACTCCTGCTGGCCATACTATTCCTGATACAGGCCAGGATGCTGTTTCACTTCTCAGCCACCTGACCACGTTGCTGGCATATGTTCAGACAGCTGTCAACCAACAGCCCCATGCACTTTTCTGCCAGGCATCTTTCAGTCACTCTTCCCCAAGCCTGTAGCATTGCATGGGGTAGTTGTGACTCAAGTGCAGAACCCAGCACTTGGACCATTTGCCTCAGCTGATTCATCCAGCCTCTCCAGATCTCTCTGTAGAGTCATCCTACTGTCAAGCAGACCTATGCTCCCTTCCAGCTTAGTGTTGTTTGCTAACTTGATCCCCTAGTCCAGATCACTGATGAAGATATTAAAGAGAACAGGCATCAATACAGAGTTCTGGGGTATACCACTTGTGATACCTTGCCAACTGGATTTAACTCCATTCACCACAACTCTTTGGGCTCAGACATCCAGAGAGTTTATAATCCAGTGAAGCATGTGTGAAATCTGGCTGGTGAGAGAGCCAACTAGGGGAGGTACCCTGCTGGATGTGCTGTTTGCAAACAGAGAAGGACTTGTGGGTGATGTAATGGTTGGAGGTCATCTTGGGCATAATGATCAGGAAATTGTAAGAGTTTCTCAGTCGTTGGACAAGAGGATGTGATGTTGATGCTATCTTGGACTTCCAATGCATAGACTTTGGCCTGTTTCAGAGACTGGTTGCCAGAACTCCCTGGGAGGCAGTCCTGAAGGGGTAAGGAATACATTGTTCAAGAAGAAAGCTCTTAAAGGTGCAGGAACAGGCCATTCCCTGGTGGGAAAGAAGGCCATCCTGGATGAATAGAAAGGAGACCATCTAGAGTGCCATGATGCAACATGTGCAGGGAAACCAGGTGATGGTGCCCAGTGTGGTAGTTTCAGGCTATGCCTTTAAACTTTTCCACAGATTTTGAACAGAAAGTGGTAGAATGTAAATAAATTACTATTGAGTTCTAAACTATCCCATTGGACAGGTAACAAATATAAGCTAGTAATGAAAACTCTGTTTTGGCTTCCTCCCTCTGGGAGACACTAACTTGCTTCTGCTGGCTTTGCTGACCTTGGCTGCATTGCTTTGTTTTGGCTAAGTAACAAAACAATTCTCTGCTCTTGCTCTTGTCCCTTTGTGTACAGGGGACTAAGGAGGGGAGCAGGGAAGGGGAAGCTATTAGCTCCCTTGGTTTTTGGCCAGGGGGGTTCTTGTGCTGTTTATAAATTGTATATACCTGTAAATATATCTAAGTGTTGTATATTTTGTACATATTCACTGCATTTCATTGTAGATTGTAGTTTCACTTGTAAATAAAGCTTCATTTGCTTCCAACTCTGGCAATTGAATGTTGGGGGCAATTTTAAACTCACCACACCCAGCCAGCCAACTGGATTTCAACTTAATTCACCACTACTTTTTGGGCCTGGCCATCCAGCCAATTTTTTACCCAGAGAAGTGTCCTCTTATCCAAGCCATGAGCAATCAGTTTCTCCAGGAGAATGCTGCAGGAGACTGCCAAATGCTTTACTAAAGTGCAGGTAAATGTCTACAGCCTTTCTTTCATCCACTAAGTGGGTCACCTTGTTATAGATGGTGATTGAGTTCATTAGGTAGAAGCTGCCCTTCAGGGGCCCATTCTGACTGGGCCTGATTACCCATTTGCCCTGCATGTGCTGTGGAATGGCACTCAAGGTGGTCTGTTCCATGACCTTTGCCAGCACTGAAGTCAGACTGACAGGTCTGTCGTTCACTGGATCCTCCTTCCAGCCTTTCTTGTAGATGGGTGTCACATTTGCCAATCTCCAGTCAGTGGGGACTTCCCCAGTTAGCCCAGGCTGTTGGTAAATGATGGAAAGTGGCTTGGTGAGCACTTCTGCCAGCTCCCTCACTACTGCTGGGCATTCCATCTGGCCCCACAGACTTGGATGTGTTGTAAGTGGTATAGGAGGTTGCTAACCATTTCTTCTTGGATTATGGGGGCTTCATTTCTCTCCCTGTCCATGTCTTCTAGCACAGTGGGCTGAGGAAATTTGCTTTCACTATTTCTTCTTCATCATCCTTGGGTCACAATATTTTTGTGAAATTCATTTGTCAAATATTCTCTTAAATTAGAAATAAAACCACAATGTACAATAGACAATATGTCCATTACACACAGAATAAATATATGTTGCATCTTTTGCATATTACCTAGTGTGGGATGTTGTAAAAGCACATTTATAATACATACATCAGAGTGTATAAGCACAGGGAAATGAGAGTGAATACACTTCATGAAATTTGGTACAAATTGGCATTAAAATCATAAAACCATTGTAGCTGGGAAAATGTCTTTAGAATCCTAAGATAAAAGACAACCCAGGGTCGGTGTAACTTTTTGAAGTCTTAGTTGAAGAATGAACTGTTAGACAACTATTTGAGTCTTTAACTACTTGAGGTAGTTAAGTTCCCCTTTACATGATGTTATTAGCTGTGTAATTTATGGAATTCAGGTTCAAAGCAGCAGTTAAGTTTAAAGATGTGTCAATTTTCCAGATTGTGAGTGGGAATCCTGAAAGTAATTTACATGTTATTAATTTTTTTGTGAGTAAAAAGGAATTTTTAGAAGGAAGTATTATCTGAAGCAGCAATTATTTCAACAAAACCATCTACAAATTCACTGCATTACATTTCTGGCACTCCTTCTTTACACCAGATGTAAATTTTGCATAAAAGGAACATCTCTGAAACATAAATATTGTTTATACAGCAAGGAACTCCTTTGGGGAGCAGTAGATTAGAAGGACAAGGAATGGCTTTCATTTTGTATATATATGTATCTTGTTATATACACACAAAAGGTGCAGCAGAAGTTTACATTTTGTGCTCCAGTCATTTCATATGGATAGTCTTGCTTACTGTAAAATAAATCTGCAGCAAATTGCAGAATGATCTCTTTGGCAGTAAATAAAATAGCTTACTAGACTGGCCCTGAACACAGGAGAAGTAGGTAGCTGCCCGTGATGGCTTCAAAATCTCCTGCTCATTGTTGCCTCCAGAGCAATAATGATGACCTCCAGAGGTCCCTTCTAACCTCAGCCATTCTCTAATGGTACCTACTGCAGCCTACAGAAGGATGGTGATGGGTGGAACACACCCTGCCTCAAAAGCAGTAATTACCTTCCCTGTTTCTACTGTCCTGCTCTCCTTTCCCACTCCTTTTCACATGCACAGCAGTATCAGAACATGAAGCCTGCTTCTCCCACAGCTCTAGACCCAGCTGTGTCCCTTCTCCTTGCTGTGTTGTTCCATTCTGTGTGTAGCAATGTTCAGTTTTGCTTACCCAGGTGAGGACTTTGAGTTAGCTCTCAATGTTAAGAGTATGTTCCCAACTCTAAAGAAGCCTGCTACTGCCTGCTCTGCCTTGTGTGAACATGCAGGGATTTGACAGTAGGATAATAAATTAATCCTAATGAACACCACAAAGGCTCTGTGTAGACATTCTCTGAAGTAAGAATTTGCCCACTAATGAAGGAACATTTAAGAGTACTTCTTTTAGCTGGTTGGTTCAAGCTGTATTCAAGAACTACTTGGAAAAATCCTATTACATTTAGGAGGTTGGTTACATTATACCACATTTTGGATAAAAGAGACCACTTACATCACTGCTTCTGTTGAGGATCTCTTGACTAAAATACTGGATTATGTTAGGTTACTTGGCAGTTTGTTTCAATTCAATTTCCTGTTTACAAAGCGAAGGAAGTGTCCTGTTTACAGTGTCAAATTGCCTAGATTTTCTTTGGGGAGTTTGGGTTTGGCTCTAATATTTTTGGTAGTGAATAATCCTACACGATCTCCAGCTTCCTATTGTACTTGAGTAATCTTCAGTTTCATGCTTCCTTTTTGATCTGTGTCCCATGCTGTGAAGGCCAACTTCCCATATTTCTGCTTTGTCAGAGCTCTGCATAGTTAGAGATGGCGCAGGGGGACATAATTCTACCTTCTGTAAAACCTTCCTGTCAATGTATTTTAGCCCTGCTGTGTACTGGCACTTGATGGTGTTAGACTTTATAAAATTATTTATTAAACACTAGGTCCATGAACAGCTTGAAAATTAGCCATCTTGACCTTTATTGAACTGAAATCAGTGATAAAAATTCCATCAGCTCTTACTGCACCAGAGTCTGGCTCACAGTGTACATGACTTAATACAAGATAAAAAAATAACATAAAAAACCACTTTGGAATTCCATGATGAGTTTGTTCTAGAATAGTAAACACAATTTAGGTAGAAAAAGACCCTTAAGATCATCAAGACTTACCATAAACCTAACCCTGCCAAGTCCACCACTAAACCATGGCATTAAGTGCTGCATCTAAACATCTTATTCTATGTATTCTATGTATTCTATTCTATCTTCTAAATATCTCCAGGGGTTGGTGACTCCACCAGTTCCCTGGGCAGCCTGTTTAGTGCTTGATAACCCTTTTGGCAAAGACATTTTTCATGTTGTCCAATCTAAACCTCCTCTGGCACAACTTGAGGCTGTTTCCTCACCTCCTATCACTTGCTACTTGGGGGAAGAGAGCAACCCCTAGTTTGCTCAAACTCCTTTAAGGTAGTTGTAAAGAGTGATAAGGTCTCCCCTGAGCCTCCCCTGCTCCAGGTGGAACAACCTCAGTTCCCTCAGCTGCTCCTTATGAGACTCATGTGCTAGGGAAGGCTGGGGAAGGACTTCTCAGGATCTCAGGTAGTGATAGGACTAGGGGGAATGGAATGAAGCTGGAGGTGGGGAGATTCAGGCTGGATGTGAGGAGGAGGTTCTTCACCATGAGAGTGGTGAAACTCTGGAATGTGTTGTCCAGGGAGGTGGTCGAGGCCCCATCCCTGGAGGTGTTTAAGAGCAGGCTGGCTGAGGCTCTGGCCAGGCTGATCTAGTGTGGGGTGTCCCTGCCCATGGCAGGGGAGTTGGAACTAGGTGGTCCTTGTGGTCCCTTCCATCCCTGAATGATACTACGATAGTTTCTGCACCAGGTTTCTTGCTCTTTGGATGCATTCTGGCACTTTATTGTCTTTCATGTAGTGAGGGGCGTATGCAGGTAAGTTTTACAATACTTGCAGCTGAGATACTTGGTGTCCACATGCTGAAAAAATTCCCACTTCCTTTGCACTGACAGAGATGAAGAGGTAACTGTTGTAGTTACAGACTGTGCAGCAAAAGTACAGAACAAAGCCCCATGAGTTCAATGTGTCTGGCTGCTTTTTCTCCTCTAATGACAATCTGATGTGTCATTCACAGGATATCCTACAGGAGACTTGAGCTGCAGTACATTTCTAAACAAGACCTTTAGGAAACCTGTCAGTGTTTTTCAGTGTCTTGCATTGTTTGTTTGTTTTTCAGTTTTAAAGAGGCTCCAAATGTAATGTGCGTGGGGGTTTGTTATTGTTTCTTTTTGGATCAGTTGCAGAAGATTTTTCTCATAGCTGAATGTATTTCTAATCTGATGTGACTCACTATAAAAATGGATTGAGGATAAAGCAGAGATCCAGAGTGGTTAGGGAGAAGGATAAAAATAGGTGCACAGAATGTTGGTTACCAGAAGTACTGAGGAATTTGGAAACCCTTTATGTACCATTGGGAATGTAATTTTTCACCCAGGAATTTGCTTGGAAGATGAATCCTTTGCTTTTAGCAAACCATTGACAGTAGTGTTGCATGAAAACGGCAAGTAGGTGGTAAAAATGCCTTGGGATTCTTTGTGGAAATAGGCCTACACAGCTTCTTAATCACAGTGTCTCAGCAGGGATAAACAGTGATAGGAATGATTTCACTAATACATCCAGATGTCAGTAAAAGGGTTTAAGACCTTATCACAGAAGCCCACAGAGAATTTACTGCTTTGAAATTGATAGAAAGCCCCAAAGTTGCAGTGCTGTTTCTTTTCCTGGATGAGGCTGTAGACCTGTTCCCTTGCTGCTCTTAAGTTGCCTTCATGTCACTGTATTAAGCTGCTGGATGTTTGGAAGTCAGGGTGATGCTGCTTTGCTTCATTGCTGATCATATGGTGTGACTTGGGGCTCCCAAACCCCCATCCCTGCATGTGTCACTGTTGTTACAGTAGGATGGCTATGTAATTGTGACAAAGGGAAAGAAACTCTTTGCTCATTCCATCCTCATAATGGCAGAATGTAATTCTTTGCCTGGGTAGGCTTGGTTTTGTTTGTGGTTAGTACTTGTGACCCAGGAGAGCTTAATGACGTGGTATGTATTTCTCATCACTGGCCATCATCCTGTAAAGTGGGAGCTGAAGCTGAACTCTTCTATGCAAGAGAGAAAATTCATGCATCGTACAGGAGTGATCTGGCTGCTCCTAGGAGAATTGTGATCTGTTTTTCACATGGTTAGCACATATAGATATATGAACCTCCAAAGTCAGTTCTCTGATGGTGCAGACCATGTACAGTGCACTCAGGGTGTCTTGTGTGAATGCAGTGACAACTCCACCTTTGCAGCACCCTTGAATAATGCAAAGGTGTTTTGGATCTGACCTTGGACCTGTGTGGTAGTGCCAGGTTTTGATGTTACCTACCCATCTCCATGAATACAGTCTGCCCCTCACAAGAAAAGAGTGTATTTCTTGGCCTCATGACAACATGGAAGCAAGCATCGCTCCAGAAAATAAGCTGCTTTGCACCACAAAGGAACCTCATACCTTTCTGGAGTGCACATCTGAGGATTGATTCTGAATCTGTGTTATTCCCACAGTGACAAGCAGAGGATGAGAAGTGGATCAGCATGGCTCTTCAGCCTGCTCTTTCCCCAGTCCTGTCACAGCACATGTAGTAAGCCTTTACTGGACAGTGTTCATCCATTTGACAACATTTTTCTGTGAGTAGTAGCACCGTATGGCAGTACCTTCTATTTCAGTGTAGGGGTCAAGCCTCAGCAGCTCAGAGATGCAGAAGTGCCACCCACAGTAGTCATTACATATGGGCAAAGACTGCAGATCTTTAACCAGGGTGCACCCATCCTTAAAATGCAATGGACTTGCTGCCTGTGCTGTCTCACCTGTTCACTTTCCTGCTCAGAGCTGCCACTGTTTTTGCAGGCTCAGTGCTGTGTGACATACTGAAGCAAAATGCAGGACGTGTGGATAGTGGTTTTGGGAAGAGCAGAGGATCATACAGAACAGCATGATGTCCTGCATAATAACCAAATATCTGGCCTCTGACATGCTTGCCTGAAAAGAATTCCTGTTGTGAGGGAGTTAAATATCAGTCTCCCCTTCAAAGAAACCCCAGAATAAACCAGTGAAAGCTATTATCCTGGGTTTGTTTCTTTACCGATTCCTTGGATTCAGTTTCACCTAATGCATAAGGAAATAGAGGAAGACCATGAAGAAGAAATCATAATGACTTGATATGTCAGTTCAGTTTATTTTTTTGAAGAACGACTTCAGAGGCTTTTTTATCAGTAGGTGGAGGATATTTTGCAAGGCTTTCAGGTGCTCTTTTATTTTTGTACAAGGACCTTGTCTCAGGATTTCTCTCTGCGCCCTCACAACAGCAATGCCATTTGCTAATGCTGCTGCTATGTTTTATGCCATCATCAAGTCTTGCAGGACCTAAAGTCAAGCCTTGTCAGGCAGACTGCTTGTCAACTTACCTTAGGCAAGCCATTAGTTAAAATATTGACTGATGAGAAAGTGTTTTTCTCACCAGAAGTGAGACAGAATGCATTCCTATATATGCTTTTGCAATTAAATGATCGAAATGTAAGTACACATCTTTGCAGCAATGAATTTCTAGCACTTTGTTTTCAAGAAAAGCCTTCAAACTAGAATTGAAATACCCAGAGCTGCTTTTTTTTCTTTCTAGAGAGGATAGCTGGCCTGGTAGCCTAAAGCAGCTTCTACTTCCTTTTAGGTTCCATCAATAGGAGACAAACATTTTCTTTGCTTATTTATTATAAATCTGTATTGTCATTAAAACCAAAAATTACTCTGGCTAAAGGAAAACCTATATTTAAGATACAAACCAGCATGAACTTAACAGTATTGTCATTATTTTCCTGGCTTGATGATTTATGTCATTTTGACAGCTGGCTGAACATGAGCCAGCAATGTGCCAAGGTGGCAAAAAACACCAATAGCATCCTGGCCTGCATCAAGAATAGTGTGGCCAGCAGGAGCAGGGAAGTCATCTGCCCCTATACTCAGCACTGCTTAGGCCACACCTTGAGGACTGTGTCCAGTTCTGGGCCCCACAGTTTAAGAAGGACATCGAGACTCTTGAACATGTCAAGAGAAGGGCAACGAGGCTGGGGAGAGGCCTTGAGCACAAGACCTATGAGGAGAGGCTGAGGGAGCTGGGGTTGTTTAGCCTGGAGAAGAGGAGGCTCAACGGAGACCTTCTTGCTGTTTCAAACTACCTGAAAGGAGGTTGTAGCCAGGAGGGGGTTGGTCTCTTCTCCCAGGCAACCAGCACCAGAACAAGAGGACACAGTCTCAAGCTGCACCAGGGGAAGTTTAGGCTCGAGGTGAGGAGAAAGTTCTTCACTGAGAGAGTGATTGGCCATTGGAATGTGCGGCCCAGGGAGGTGGTGGAGTCACCATCCCTGGAGGTGTTCAAGGGAATGGATGTGGCACTTTATGCCATGGTTTAGTAGTCATGAGGTCTTGGGTGACAGGTTGTACTCGATGATCTTTGAGGTATTTTCCAACCTTGTTGATTCTATGACCTGTAAATTGGTTTTGATATTGGTTCCCAGCCATGCAGGAGCAGCTGGCACAACCTTTCAGAGACAATGAGTGGCTCTGCTGAAAAAGCTGACTGGAAGAAACCCAGGGAGCTCCCACTAGGTACTCAGCTGAACTTTTGTAAGAAAGCTACATGCCACATCCAAATACATTGTGCTTGCTTGTGGTGCATACTGAGTTCATGTTTAATGGTTGCTGAATGATTTCACGTGAAATATCCTTTTTTTGTCCTGCACATATGCACCATTTTATTAAAAGGCTGGTACATTTTAGAATTGGAATGGAATGGAATGGAATGGAATGGAATGGAATGGAATGGAATGGAATGGAATGGAATGGAATGGAATGGAATGGAATGGTAGACCAGACCAGGTTGGAAGAGAACTTGAGACTGTGTCCTCTTTTTCTGGTGCTGGTTGCTTGTCTACAACCTCCCTTCAGGTAGTTGTAGACAGCAATAACGTTTCCCCTGAACCTCCTCTTCTGCAGGCTAAGCAACCCCAGCTCCCTCAGTCTCTCCTCATAGGGCTTGTGCTCGAAATCCCTCATCAGCTTTGTTGCCCTTCTCTGGACATATTCCAGCAACTCAACATCTTTCCTAAACTGAGGGGCCCAGAACTGGACACAGTACTCAAGGTGTTTAGATTCAGTCTGCCTTACTGAGTGTTTAAATGAGGTAGAAATGCAACTGGCAGAGAAAAAAGAAAGTTCATCTTACAAAACTTTGGTGGTTTGAAAAGTAGGGCATCTTGTTAAAGCTTCCTTTATAATTGAGGGGGATAGGCACCTGCCAAGAGCTGTTCATCCCATTTGTTTTAGATGTCTGTCTTTAGGTGGGATGAATTACCTTCTGTGTGTCCCTTCTTTTTGCACTCAGTACGGAGCAAGTCTAGGGCAAGTAGGTCACTATCACAGCAAGCTCAGAGAAGTACCTAAAAATATTCCTGGTTTTATCATTCTAAGAAATGTGGATTGGGTTATCCTGATCTCCTCAAAAGCTGAATCTTTAAGGTAAGAGCAAAGATTTCTTTACAGTGATGAAGAATGGCATTATACTAGCTATTTTTGACTAGCAAGTGATACCAGGACATCACTCTGGAAACGTGAGATTAAGAAATAACATTCCTTACCGCTAGTTTGGGGGTAAAATGTGAAGGGTCACCATAACTGTTGGAATAAGAGCAGGTTTAGAATTAGATTTGGTTTATCTCTTTTTTAAGGATCACAGGCACTTATTAAATAGACCAACATATATTTGTGCAAGATTTTGTGTGAGCAATTTTTTATATGTACAGAGGTCAACTGAGATTAATACATATTACCCCTGCCAGCTGTTTTAGACCTCATAATGGCACTAGCCTCTGACTCACGGAGAATGAATTTGTCAGAGGTTTCTGGCAGGGTCTGCAATCACTGCTTGTAAGAAAGCAGCTCTCAGCCATGCTTGGCTAAAGGTACACGGTCAAGAAAGTTGAGCCAGAGGTTGCTGCACAATTGTAAGTACTGAGCAGAAAAAGGGTTGGTAGAATGTTGCCTCCCAAACTGCAGAGAACACGATTAACCTTGTGGTAGCTTTCCTTGATATCTGTATGTGTGGGCTGCTTGTATGAGTATTTAAGTGCAAACATGAATCTACAATTTTTGAGCCCATTAGCTCTCTGCCTTCAGAATCTTTGCAGTTGTGCCTGTCTCACTCTTTGGCTGAAGCCTCTTTCCCTTTCTCTCTATTCTTTCCATCATGTCCAGAACCACTCAGACCTTACTGAAAGATCTGTGCCTGGGGATGTCATCCCTGAATCTGTAGCTGTAGCACATTTAGTCACTGACTTATGTATGTTTTCCTGCACCTCAAACTGTGTAATGATGGCTGCCTTCCACTCACACTTTGTAAACTCTCTTTTTCCCTTATTTATCAGCAGGTTTAAAAGCAAAGGAAAAAAAATCTGCCATGTATTTAGAATTTGTTTTAAAATCTGATTTCTTGCTTAAAATAAATCTGTTTAAATGCAAATAGAAAATGTTTGAATCTTACTGTCTTAAGTCTTTAATATATTGAATTAAAATCAAATGTAATTCTTTGGACAGCAGAAGTGCTATTCTATGAAGAGGGGATTGGACATGGCACTTGGTGCCATGGTCTAGTAGGCATGAGGTGTTGGGTGACAGGTTGGACTTGATGATCTTTGAGGCCTTTTCCAACCTTGTTGATTCTATGATTCTATTCCATGATTCTATGATGCAGCTTCATGTCTCAGGACCTCATTGACAGGCTATGCTGTGAAATGTCAACTGTTTGAAACCTCTCCCAGTGTTAAGGAGAACAGTGATGCTCCCCCTCTGGGCTGCCTGCTGACCAGTGAGGATAGGCTTTCTCTGTACATAATTACACAATAGGCTCTTTCCAACCTATGGCTTCTAGGGTTCCATTTAGTGCAGCTAAAATCTGCAACTGTGTCTTAAGGGAGGCTTTTACAAGCACAAGCCCTATGAGGAGAGGCTAAGGGAGCTGGCATTACTTATCCTGGAGAAGAGGAGGCTCAGGGGAGACATCATTGGTGTCTGCAACTACCCGAAAGGAGGTTATAGCCAGGTGGGGCTTGGTCTCTTCTCCCAGGCAACCAGTGACAGAATAAGAGGACAGAGTCTCAAGCTGCTCCAGGGGAAGTTTAGGCTCAAGGTGAGGAGAAAGGTCTTCACAGGGAGAGTTGTTAGCCTTTGGAATGTGCTGCCCAGGGAGGTGATGGAGTCACCGTCCCTGAAGGTATCAAAAACAGATTGAATGTGGCACTTGAAGCCATGGTTTAGTACTCATGAGGTGTTGGTTGACAGATTGGACTTGATGAACTTTGAGGTCTTTTCCAGCCTTATTGATTCTATGATTCTATGATAAGGCTCACGCTCCTTGCCTGCTCCCTGGGAAGCATTAATACAGCCTCTCTCCACTCCACTTTCCTGTCTTCAGAAAACTAACAGAACTGGAGTACCTTTGAGGTTTTTAGCCTCGATTTAACCAATGGATTCAATAGCTATTAGGGAAGTTCAGGAGTGGGAATATGGGCATAGAGCAAATTCACACTGGTGATGCTACTGAGAGCTTAGGTATTAAAAAACAGATTTTGTGTATACCTAGAAGTCGATTTATGGAAAGAGTACAACATAAAATCAGACCTCAGTGTTGCCTGAAATCTCATCCCACTGGAGTGTGGGATGAAGCTAGCAGTAACTTCAGTGGGAATAGGGTATTCAGAGCTTACATAAATCCCCATCCAGTCATATTTTTCTTTCTCAGAGAGTCCTGAGTATTTCAGAAGCAGTTTTTCAGCTATTTGGGTAAGCAAACTGAACAAAAAAAAGAAATGCAAGATCTAGTGAATAAAAATGCAGAAGTGAAAAGGTGTATAAACACAGTACAAAACAGCTAACATGGGATTCTTCCTTTGACCCGCTTTGGGAATAGGTGGTGGAGGTCTCGTAAGGATTTATTTACCCAATAAATTAACTTGCTAAAATTCAAGTGGTAGAAGGCCTGATTCAGAATATTCCCAAAAGGTATTTGACTGCATCTAATGTGAGACAAATGGTTTAATAAGTTTTGAGCAATGCAGAGACATTTCTGGATTTGCCCATATGCCCAGAAAGATGATTACATAGAATATTACATAGAATAAACCAGGTTGGAAGAGACCTTCAAGATCATCGTGTCCAACCTATCATCCAACACCACCTAATCAACTAACCCATGTAACCAAGCACCCTGTCAAGTCTCCTCCTGAACACCTCCAGTGACGGCGACTCCACCACCTCCCCGGGCAGTCCATTCCAATGGGCAATCACTCTCTCTGTGTAAAACTTCCTCCTGACCTCCAGCCTGAACTTCCCCTGGCACAGCCTGAGACTGTGTCCTCTTGTTCTGGTGCTGGCTGCCTGGGAGAAGAGACCAACCTCTGCCTGTTTACAACCTCCCTTCAGGTAGTTGTAGGGAGCAATAAGGTCACCCCTGAGCCTCCTCCTCTCCAGGCTAAGCAGCCCCAGCTCCCTCAGTCTCTCCTCATAGGGCTTGTGCTCCAAGCCCCTCACCAACTTCGTTGCCCTTCTCTGGACTCGTTCCAGCAAGTCAACATCCTTCCTAAACTGAGGGGCCCAGAACTGGACACAGGACTCAAGGTGTGGCCTAACCAGTGCAGTGTACAGGGGCAGAATGACCTCCCTGCTCCTGCTGGCCACACTGTTCTTAATGCAGGTCAGGATGCCATTGGCCCTCCTGGCCACCTGGGCACACTGCAGGCTCATGTTCAGCCTACCATCAACCAGCACCCCCAGGTCACTCTCTGCCTGGCTGCTCTCCAGCTACTCTGACCCCAGCCTGTAGCACTGCATGGGGTTGTTGTGGCCAATGTGCAGAACCTGGCACTTGGATATGTTAAATCTCATGCCGTTGGCCTCTGCCCATCTGTCCAGCCTGTCGAGGTCTGATGACATTGCTACCTTGGCCCTGAATGAAATGGAATAGGCACTAGCATTAAATTAACTGAATGTTTCTAGGGCTGTGAGTCCAAGTAGAATTAAACAAATCTAGAATAAAAAATACATTTTCTTTTGTTATCTAATATTACAAAATCATTTATGTCTATTGTAGTTTTAAGTTGCCCTCTGAGGAACTTGGCACAAGTATGAGCAGAAGAAAGATCAGGCTGACTGACTGATTTGCTGTGTTCCAGCAGTTCCTACCAAAACATACAAACCAACAATCATGTGAGTTCCTTCTTGGCTCTTTATTGCTGAGCCTAGATAAACAGAAAAGCAAAGGCAAATGTGTAGAATATGTTGGAGATAATGATTTGGACAAGCAGTGACTGCTTGTACTCTCCTCTGATTGTTGTCTGCTGACACTGAAAAAACTCTTTTGGATGTGATCTAAACCAAAGCATCTCAACATCATTTCTTGGTCTGAACAGCAGCCCACTGGGGGAAAAGCTGTTTGGAATGAAGGAACTAAAGATAGTTAAAGATAGCACTTTGTAGCTTAATTTTAATCTGTACCTTGAAGGCTTTTAACAGACATTAAAAATAAAGGTCCTCAGTCATCTTCCTGCATTTCTCCATCTTTTCACTTGACATCTTCATGAGGTTCACAGCTGTTAGATGGCTTTCTTCTCCTTACTGGCTTGATTAATAAACTGACTTTCTCTCATAGGAAGATTTTTTGTTCCCTTTCTGAAATGTAGAACTAGCATAGTATCATAGTATCATAGAATCAGTCAGGGTTGGAAGGGACCACAAGGATCATCTAGTTCCAACCTCCCTGCCATGGGCAGGGACACCCCACACTAGATCAGCTTGGCCAGAGCCTCATCCAGCCTGGGCTTAAACACCTCCAGGGATGGGGCCTCGACCACCTCCCTGGACAACCCATTGCAGGGCTTCAGTTTTAGCACATGTACTCTGCACTGCTGTTCGAGCAATGGCAATGTAATGAGGGTGGTTGAAAATTAATAAGACGGATTATCTTGGTTCCTAAGTTATTAACATTATTTTCTGAGTGACAGCAAGTTGTTTTGTGAACAGTGGACCAACAAGGATTGGTTTCTTCAGGTTTTTCATTTTTTACTGTGCGAGTTTGTGTGGATTCCCTGATGCCTGATGTGTTCCCAATCTGCAGCTGCCTTCTGACTGGTGTCGTTAACAGAGTCCCTTTTCTCAAGCTGGCCATCCTTTTTTTCTGTTAACTTGTACAAATACTGTATCTTTTTAACTCTCCTCCTATTTCATCGTGGTTCCAATTGGCTTGAAGCTTAAAAGTCCAGTAGTGGGGCTTGACAGACATGTCGGTGTAGTATGTTCACATGGGAAACCAGCTCTAAAAATCTGTTTGCCTGAAAATCTACTGACTCAATATAAGATCCCTTTGTATATTGAATATTACAGTGCATGCTTCAAGTATAATTATTAAATTATAACTCACCAAGTGCAAGTCTCATGCTTAAAAATATAAAGATAGTTTGAAAATCTCTCTCTATATATAAAATACACAAATAAAAAATTGATATAGAAACAGTTTAAAGGCCAGTCTGGTGCCTGTATAAAGGACTATCCAGTTCTGGGCCCTTCAGTTTAAGAAGTATATTGAGATACTTGAACATGTCCAGAGAAGGCCAATGAGGCTGGGGAGAGCCCTCAAGCACAAGCCCTATGAGGAGAGGCTGAGGGAGCTGGGATTGTTTAGCCTGGAGAAGAGAAGGCTCAGGGGAGACCTTATTGCTCTCTACAACTACCTGAAGGGTGGTTGTAGTCAGGAAGGGGTTGGTCTCTTCTCCAAAGCAACCAGCACCAGAAAAAGAGTCTCAAGCAGTCTCAAGCCGTGCCAGGGGAGGTTTAGGCTCGAGGTGAGGAAAAAGTTCCTCACAGAGAGAGTTGTTAGGCATTGGAATGTGCTGCATAGGGAGGTGGTGGAGTCACCATCCCTGGAGGTGTTCAAGAAGGGATTGGACGTGGCACTTGGTGCCATGGTTTAGTAGTCATGAGGTGTTGGGTGACAGGTTGGACTTGATGATCTTTGAGGTCTTTTCCAACCTTATTGATTCTATGATTCTATGACTAGCTCTGTCTGTATACCATAATCCTTTGCAGAAAGTGGAAATAATGTTGATATTCTTGAAATACTAGGCATATATAACTCATAGATATGCTTGTCAGAGTTCTAAATCTTTGCACCTCTTGCATTTTATGTTGGCTTAAGTGGAACAAAGTGGGCAAAAGCATGTGAATTCCATGATTTATTTGGTGTTAAATACTTAGTAGAATTTTCCATCAGAGTGTGTCCCACCTTTCATTGCCCATTTTTGAACCTCCTCTTCTTAAATGCCTTGCTTTCTGGCCCTGTATCAAGACAACACTCAAGCACATACTTCCATCCTATTAACTTCAGTACCATTAAGCTTCTTTATGTCCATGCATGTACATTGTAAACAAAGGACTGATTGCAAAAGTTATGTGAACCAGTTGCCTAAAGGTGAAAATCTGTTTCCAAGATGCACTGCCAAATCTTTATACTTAAAACGTCACAGCGTGGGCTGCCGTGTGCCAGCAACTAGAGCTGAGAGGGCTCTTGGCAGAAGTTTCACGTCACTGCAGGGTGGAATGTGAGCAATATTTGCATTTTTTTCAGAATAACCTAATATATTTGATACTACTAAACTTTAATGTGTTTGTTTGTTGAGTTTTATTGCTTGTTTTTGTTTGCTGGGTTTTTTTTCTATTGAGAAGGATGTTGTGATTTCAGAATAAATAAAGCTAATGGAAACAGTACAATAAAAGAAGCATGGATACTATTTTTTTGAGTGGAAAGATTATGAGGAATCTCTCTTGACATTAAGGCCCATTTATACTCCATTTGTATATTATCAGTACTCCCATTAGGACTGCTGATTACTGTGTGGATTTTGGGTTGAAAGGCTAATCTCACCATCTCTTTCAGCTCTGAACACAGGCTCCACTTTTTGAGTTGTCAAGACCTTTCTCTTTTTTCATGCCACTCTGGCTTAAATAAGTTCAGCAGAAGTAGGAGGTTGCAAAGGAATGGCCTGATGTGCTAGGCCTGTAATGGTGACAGTGGCATTTCAAATAACCTATTGTAGTGAACTTAGATTATGGCTGTAAGCACGGATTTCTGTGTCCCAGGATAATTACTCTGCAAGAGGAGTTCCTGAAGAACTTGTAAGCAAGTTCTAGACCAGAAAAAAACCCACTAAATTTATTCTGCCATTCTTCATTAAGCAGGCTATAATATTTCACCAAATGATTACTTCATTGCAGTAAGACATTTCTGATTAGGTTTAGAACAAGTTCTGATTTCATTACTTAAAAATCCTACTTTTAAACACTTAAGCTTGCTAGAATCCATTGTTATGTTATTCTGCTTGTTGAGAGTTGAGTTTAATCTCATTTTCAGTCTGAATTTGTCTAGACTTGTCCAAACTGTATCAACTTGCTGTGCCTTAAATATAAATATTTGCAATCATGGCAATGGGGACAGAAGATGTGTGCTGCCTAAGAAAATTTTCACTATGTAAATTTACTCTTGTGTGGAAGAATACTCCCAGCTTTTTAAGACAATAAAAAACCCCAACCATTCTTTTTGTCAGTTTTATATGGTTCTGTCACCTATGAGTCTGACTGACTAGAATTCACATTTCTCAAAATACCTTTGCACTTTAATATGCAACTTCTAAAGAAGATGTGACACGAGGTCACATAGCCCTGTTATGCCTGTGTGATGTTTATCCCAGGATGATTTCCAGACTCAGAGCAGCTTATGATCTACTGATGGGAAGCATGGTCACAACACAGCTGCTTTGCCAAAAGTACATATTTTGCTTTGCATGTTGGACCTACCAGTGAAGATTGTTGTTACAAAGAGAGTTTTCCCCCTTACCACTTTTCTCTGTGTGTCCCTTTTAATATGGGGGAGCGGTGGAATTAGACATGTTCCAGCTGATAAAAGGTGATCTTTATCTCTGTATTTTATCTGCTGAAGCATGTTGTGTTCCCTCCAATTTCTGCTGCCCTTTGTCTTCCCTGCTGCAGAGGACGAAGTCTCACATAAAAATTTGGAAGTGCTTACAAGTCCCTAGAAACCTGAATTTCTCTGGAACAGTGGTGGATCTACAGTTGTTCAAGCCATGGGCTCGGAATGGAATGGAATGGAATGAAATGGAACGGACCAGACCAGGTTGGAAAAGACCTTTGAGATCATCAAGTCCAACCTATCATCCAATACTATTTAATCAACTAAACCATGGCACCAAGCACCCCATCCAGTCTCTTCCTATACACCTCCAAGGATGGTGACTCCACCACCGCCCTGGGCAGCACATCCCAATGGCAAATCACTCTTTCTGTGAAGAACTTCTTCCTAACATCCAGCCTAAACCTCCCCTGGTGCAACTTGAGACTGCATCCTCTTGTTCTGGTGCTGGTTGCCTGGGAGAAGAGACCAACCCCCACAGAGCTCTTTGGGTTGGGGAGTATTTGCATAGAAACTCTCTCTTCAATATGGTCATCCTTCAGATTTGTGTGGCACCATGAGTAATGGTTAGCCCCATGTGTAGTCACTCTGTGAGCTGTTAGCTCTTGCTCAGCAGAAACTTGAGGCTGTGGTAGAGTAGGATGTCAGTCTGGAATAAAATCATTGTGAACTTAACTGGTATTTTAAAAATTGTTTAATGAAGCATTCAAAGATCAAGGTAGTACTCCAGAAAGCTCAGGACAACTACAGGTTCTGGGAAGAGTGACTATCAAATAGTTTCTCAAAAAGAGAAAAAAGAGCAGATTGTGGAAGTGGTTAGCTTTCTGATAAGAGAATGTTTCCAGTGTTGCCTAACGTGCCAGTGACACAGTGAAACTTGGCAGAGATCTCTCTCTGTGCAGTGTTAAATATTATGCTGGAAAATGCTAGCATGTGTTGTCAGTTAGTGATTACAGGAGAAATGCTGATGAAATAGTGTGCCAGAAAGGATAAAGAATAGAAAGTGATATCATCTTGTTTACAGGGAGATTCAGCAGTAGAACACAGTCTTGCAGAGGGTTCAAAGGCACATTCATGTGCTGATGTTCCCCGAAGCCTCCTTACAGCTCTTTGAAGAATGTCTCGTTCAAATGCAGTAGATCTGGTGACACTTTTGGATTCATCTTACTCAATGATTTAAGCAGTGTGTGAAGCTGGTCATCTGGGTTCTGTCTGAAGGGAATGAACAATGACAGGCTCATCCTGAGAAAGCTTTACCCCACCTTAGGCTGATGTTAATGCAAGGTGATATTAATCCCCGCTGCTTTCCTGGGAGCTTTTTGGCTAACTTTCTGACTGTCCTGTGGGACTGGTTTTGTGCAGCTGGTCTGCATCCCCCTAACTATTAGCATTTCAGACCACACTACATATTTCTTAATTCCCATTCAATGAAGAGCATTGGTTAGGACATTTCTTCGATCAATGACCTGCCTTGTACCTTCTTTTGCTTATTTTATTTGCCCTAATCCCTAAGGAGAATATATTAGTTTACAATAATTTCTTGACTTCATTACTGTCTCTGTAATTAATATGCTAGGTCATGTGTAGTTCTGAAAGATCTTGTAGCACATGCTCAGCATTGCACAACTGGGACCAAAAATGGATTAAATGGAGGACAGCATGGAAAAGCTGAAAGCTTTCATAAACTGCCAATTTTTGTGTTTGTGTCTCGTTGCTAGAGAGAAGTGGATATATTGAATGTATGACAGAAAATCTCTGAAAGGACAGAAAGCAGAGTATGCATGGGGAATGAGAAAGAAATGAAAATGCAAAATATTTACCCAATAATTATAATATCCTTGATTAAATTGGTCTTTCCTTGTAATTTAACAGAAGGGCTGCCCGGGAGGTGGTGGAGTCGCCATCACTGAAGGTGATTAGGAGGAGACTGGATGGGGTGCTTGGTGCCATGTTTAGTTGATTAGATGGTGTTGGATCATGGGTTGGACACGATGATCTCAAAGGTCTCTTCCAACCTGGTCTGGTCTATTTCTATTTCTATTTCTAATTCTATTCTATTCTATTCTATTCTATTCACCTTCAGTGCCTCAGCGCTTGCACAGTGCAGGCCAGAGAACATCATGTACCAAAGCTAGATTAATGCCAGCGGTCGTAGGGGCTATACAGTGGAATGAAGGGACTCAGGTAGGTTGTGATCATGAGTGACCTCACCATATTTTTCCTTTAAAAATTCTACCTCCTGGTTGTGCACTCTTGTGGCTTGCCCTGAGAAGTGATCATTTCTGTTTGGCAATAGATAGGAATATGGGAAGATGGGTATGGTCAAAGAAAATTTATCTAACTGAATTTGATGTACCACTTCTTATTAAACAAAAAGTAATGCCATCCTGCAGAACTCTTTTCTTTCATAGCATTAAATTAAACATTTCTGTGTGTGTCCTGTGTAATTTAGAAATGTTTTGAGAGAATTTGAAAAAGTCCAGTGTCATAGTTTATGTATTTTTACTTGTCAAAATAAGAGCATTAAGCTGAATGAATAATGAATTGGGGGGGAAAACCAAAACCAAACCACCATCATTAGTATAATTTCATTATTCAGATGCATCAGTTGAAAAACACTAACTGGCCAGTTCTTGTCTTTTCTAATGTTGTTATGTAGATACTGAAATACAAGATAGGAGCAAAGTAATGGACAAAGCACAGTGCAGTTCTGGGCCCCTCAATTTAAGAAGGATGTTGAAACTCTTGAACGTGTCCAGAGAAGGGCAATAAGGCTGGGGAGAGCCCTCGAGCACAAGCCCTATGAGGAGAGGCTGAGGAGCTGGGGTTGCTTAGCCTGGAGAAGGGGAGGCTCAGGGGAGACCTTATTGCTGTCTGCCACTACCTGAAAGGAGGTTGTAGTCAGGTGGGGGTTGGTCTCTGCTCCCAGGCAACCAGCACCAGAACAAGAGGACAGTCTCAAGCTACACCAGGGGAGGTTTACGCTTGAGGTGAGGAGAAAGTTCTTCACAGAAAGAGTGATTGGCCATTGCAATGGGCTGCCTAGGGAGGTGGTGGAGTCACCATCCTTGGAGGTGTTCAAAAAGGGATTGGACGTGGCACTTGGTGTCATGGTTTTATAGTCATGAGGTGTTGGGTGATAGGTTGGACTTGTTCTCTGAAGTCTTTTCCAACCTTATTGAATCTATGATTTTATGAATATAATGCTTAGACTTCAACACCACAGATTTTATTTTACATTACATATTTATGCAAAAGCTGGATTGGACTAATTTATGAGTCATGGCAAATAAATTAATGAACCTTTTCATTGATCAAACATAAAGAAAACACACTAATAATAACTAAGTAAATATAAACAGAAGTAGGTTTGGAGACCATATGCCAAAAAGTAAGAACAACCTTCATATCTGGAGGTTCAGCAAATGGAGGCTGCTTTTTTACCTAACAGCATCATCATCGTGGTTTTGTTTCTTTTTCTTCCAGTTCTAATTTAGGTCTCCATTCAGTTGATGTCTGTCATTGTTGTCGTATCCTTACCCCTTCATTTCTTGTGTCCATTTCTCACCCAGTCCTGAACTTCTCTTTGCCTCTCTTTCTCACAAGAGCTACATAGCAATGTTGGTGGATGCGACACTACTGCACAAAAGTCATTCTTAGCATCTCTTTTTCCCCAAGGAGAATGAACTGACCTTTCATTTAGAGGTGTCTGTCTTAGTTATTGGTCTACTAGTATTCTGTTGTACAGATATATTTCTTTCTGAGTACTAATGATAATAGCAAGTGGCAACATTCAGCAGAAGGTCCTGGAGGTCAGGAGACAATGAGCTGGGAAGGGAGGAGCAGCCTGTGCCTCAGCTAGGCTTGACAAGAGAAAAGCAGTGTTGGGAACAGAACAGGAGTTGAGGGGAGCTCTTTTACGTGTAGCTACATGGTAGATGTACTGCCCAGGGAGGTGGTGGAGTCACCGTCCCTGGAAGTGTTCAAGAGGGGATTGGATGTGGCACTTGGTGCCATGGTCTAGTCATGAGGTCTGTGGTGACAGGTTGGACTCGATCTTTGAGGTCTTTTCCAACCTTGGTGATGCTGTAGTACTGAGATACACATTAGACCTGTCTATTGACAGCTCGAGACACCAGCTCCAGTCAGCATCATGACAAACTGGGGAGATTTCTGCTGGACAGAGGATTTGCTTTGAAGTCCCCTTTCCTGCAGTCTGGTATTTGTGTGCTAGGAAATTCACTGAAGCTAGAGTGGGTTTAAAATACTCAAAGTTCACTAACTAGCTGCTGCAGCAACACTTGTTCTGTGAGCAACAGACATGCATTTGGGCATCATTCAGTGATGCTGCCACCATTCAATTCACTTCTTTCCTTTTGCATAAAGGAGGGGAGATTTCAGCGCCTGGAGGATGAATGTGAACATTTATCTGTCTTACCCTTATTGATTTCCTGTTATAACTTGTAGCATAATAGTGATAATAGCTTGAGCACACTGTTTTTCTCAGCAATAAACCATGTGATAAACTACTGGGCCTTTTGTCTCTTAATTTGCCTTGTTGGCAGCCACATTTAGGCTTTTACATAGCACAGTGATAGTTTTATTACTTTATTCAATTAAAACAGCAGACACCCTGAATGAAGGATGGAGGTACAAATACAGTTCACATCTGATGCTCAGAAAATCTGGTGTCTGGGCCTGGTTATTGATTCTTGCACAGAGCATCAGCATTGAGCCGGTGCTTGGGCATTCCAGCTCTTGTGACTACAGAGGAAACCCAGACTTTGCTTTAGATTGGGTACGTAGCTTCAGATAGCTTATTCCAGCTAGTTACCCCATTTCACCTTGAAAAGAATTGCACAGTGTAATTATGGGTTACCTTGATTAGCAGTGAGTGGTGAAATACTGGAACAGGTTGTCCAGGGATGATGTTGAGGACATTAAAAATCAGACTTGGTGTGGCCCTGGGCAGCCTAATGGAGCTAGTGATGAAGAATGGTCAGGTTCAGTGCCTGGGGAGGTTGGAGCCAGGTGGGGGTTGGTCTCTTCTCCCAGGCAACCAGCACGAGAAAAAAAGGACATCATCTCAAACTATGCCAGAGGAGATTCAGGCTGGATGTTAGGAAGAAATTCTTCACAGAAGGAGTGATTGGCCATTGGAATGGGCTGCCCAGGGAGGTGGTAGAGTCACCCTCCCTGGAAGTGTTTAAGAAGAGACTGGATGAGGCACTCAGTGGCATGGTTTAGTTGATTAGATGGTGTTGGGTGATAGATTGGACTCAATTTCGAAGGTCTTTTCCAACCTGGTTAATTCTGTGTTTCTGTTTGAAGGATGGGGATTCACTTTTCACAAAGTCCCTGTCTCAGGGATTCTTTCTGTATAGAAGTGTGAGTGAGATTTCCAAGCCAGCTTGAACTTTTCTTCCCCTCTGCATTTACCACCATGAAACATAACAACAATGGAAGAGATGCAGTCTTCTCCTGTCTGTTCTTTATGACATTTGTCTTGTGATTCATAAAAAGTGATTCTCACTTTCCACCCTGCCCCCTTCCTGAAGGCTTCCTGTTCAGAGCTGATTGATAAGTGAATGCATTTGCCAGAACTGCTTTATTGCTTTTTCCCCCTCCTTTCCTTCCTTATTTCTGAAAAGCAGCGGTGAGGGGAAAGAAATGGTCTGTAAATGAGGCACAAAAGCAGAGATTTATTGAATGATGAGAGCAGACTCCAGGGGTCTCCAGGTAAAAATAATGTAATTAGCATCATATCATCTGACTGAACAGCTCCTGCTCCACCACCATCATTCCTGCACTCAGCCCAGAGCCAGGGGCAAGACTCTCACCAGCCAAGACACCACTCAGAGGAGCTTACCCCCCATAAGGAGGCCCAGCCAGAACCCGTGGATGATATCGGAGGTGTATTGGATCATTGCCCTAACAACCGGGGGGCCACCAGGCCCCCCGGCCTTTGTTGTCACCACCACCATCACCCAGTGTGCACCATGGGCACTCACCAGAGATGAGAGGAGGATCCTCAGCCCAGATGGGCTCAGCTTAGGGCTTCTGCTTTTCCTGGGGGGGATTAAATAGGGCAGTGGGTGGGGAGGGCCAAGTGGCCACACCTGAGGCAGGAGGAGACTTCAACAGAGCCCAGGTGCTCTGGGATTTGGGGGAAGAAAGGAGGAAATGGGGCAGGTGAGGGGCTTTAGGGTGTCAGGTAATGATAGAACTAAGGGGAATGGAAAAAAAAAAAAGGTAAAAATGGGAAGATTCAGATTGGATGTTAGGAAGAAATTCTTCACCATGAGGGTAGTGAGACACTGGCACAAGTTGCCCAGGGATGTGGTGGAAACCTCATCCCTGGAGGTTTTTAAGGCCAGGCTGGATGTGGCTCTGGGCAACCTGATCTAATGTGAGGTGTCCCTACCCAGGGTACAGGGATTGGAACTGGATGATCCTTGAGGTCCCCTCCAACCCTGATAATTCTATGGTTCTAAAACAATTTTGCAGTGCAGGCTGCATGTGAGGAAGAAATTCTTCACAGACAGAGTGATTGGCCATTATAATGTGCTGCCCAGGGAGGTGGTGGAGTCACCATCACTGGAAGTGTTCAAAAAGAGACTGGATGAGGCACTTAGTGCCATGGTTTAGTTGATTAGATGGTGTTGGGTGATAGGTAGGACTCAATGATCTTGAAGGTCTTTTCCAACCTGGTTAATTCTGTGATTCTGTGATCTAGTTGGAACTGTCCCTGCTCACTGCAAAAGGGTTGAATAAGATGGCTTTTGAGGGTCCCTTCAGCATTAGTCTCTTCTGTATCCTGTATCAGTGAGCTGTACAAAGTAATTACATTTATGGAAACTGATTTTGCTGTTTGCAAACATGCTGCTTGTATTCCATCATACCAGTTTTATTTACTGTGGTGCAGCTTCCCTGTGCAGGTTAGGAGGTGTGACAGAGTGGGGTGTATGGTGCCTGGCTGTGCTTGTGCACTTGGGGACCATCATCCTGCCTCTTATGGACTGAATAGCACACAACTGGAGTGACTGGCTTCTACTTGAGACTCCCTACTTGAGACTATAGGAAAGTAAAGGAATACTCTTTTCATTTTAACCTCAACCCAACCCAACCATTCGTTGTCTGCCTTTCTCTTGGCAGAAAAAGCTGTCAGTTACACATTCGTGGACTGTATTCAGTGAAGGGTCTGACCTTGCCCCCAATCTCTTGTGTTCCAAACATGCTGTACTCTTTTCAGACTAGGAATTGAAAAGCATTTTGTTTGTAAAACCATCAGACATTTATTTCAGTTAGTTTTAATTAAGTCCCCTGAACCTAGTTATTCCTGCTAATTAAAAAAGAGAAAATTAGTCAAATATAAACAAATCTTTAATACACAGCCAGTTGTGATTTTTATGGTGGACATGATAGTACCCAGGGTGAAGATTAGTATCCATTGAGATCTGAATGGTTTCTGTTGTTTCTTTCTTAATACCAGTTGATGTTGTGTGTGTCTGGTATTGTCATTTAATGCTGGACTCATGTCTTTCCCTTAGCCTCCATAAGAAAAAGAAGCAGGGAGGAGGCTGTGTTCTTTTGTTCTTTGTTAAACCCTCAGTGACTGTGGTGTGCTCCACATAGCTGGTGCAGGTCCTTGTGTGTAACAGTCCCTCCAGAAGGAGAGGGACCTGGCAAGTACAGCAGCATCCTTTCTGCAGGACTGTCTTCACAGGTCTGCCAGTATTCTCTGAATTCCTCAAGAGTACTAAAAGCAAACTTTCAAGGTCTTTCCTTGTTCACTTTCTCTTTTGTGATAATGGCTCTTTTCCTGATTCCTCTTGATTTTTCATTGGAGACCTTCTCCCCATGCCTTCCCGCAGCAGCTACACACAATAGCCTGTCTATGCAGCTCAGTCTGTGCTTTTCAGGATAAAAAATTTCCCTCTTCTCTCCTCCTTACAGAAATAAGCAGGGAGGTGGCAGGCGCTTCATCTCTTTGCTGTGCTGGGCAGCTCGCCAGCTATTTGCGGAGAACGGTTCACCTTTTGAAAGGATCTAACAGTGGAGGGAACAATATCATTGTGAGACCTTTCATGTGTTTTTTGGACCACCACTGGGCTAACAGACGAGGATCTCAAATAAATTCTCTCGGCATAAAACGCCTGCTGAAAGCTCCTGTAACTTTTAATAGAAGATGAGCAAAAAGCGTGTGTCGCATTCGGAACGTGTGCTACACTAGAAAGCGGCACACCTGTTGTATTTTATATGTGGTAGGTCAAAATGCTAACAGAAAGTTTAGCCCTTTCTAATAAATCCTATGGCTTTCTAGAGTAATTCCTCTTGAACTCCTCACATTTCTATAAATCCTGTTCTGTAGGACTGGTCTGCTCCAGCTTGGCTTGCTTTGTAGTGTTTTCATTATTGCACACCGATTATCTGTGGTGCTCTCTGATGGCACACACACACCTCCATCTCTACCTCCCCCAGTGACTTATTCCCTACTCAAAGACTAAATTCTGCCTTAAAATTATGATTCTTAATTAGATAATTATGATCTTGTCATGGGGCAGAGCTTGGCCTCGGGAGATACCGCTTTGTCAAGCTCCCAGCTGTGAGAAGCAGCTTGGGTGTTGGCAAGGAATGGCTCCACGCCCACCAGCATCAGCAGCAAAAGGCCCAGGAATGTTGTTTGTGTCTGCAAAACTCCCCCTGATCAAGGCACACAGGGCCACCCTGGAAGAAGCAAACAAGATAAACAAAACATCTAACTCCTGCTTTGCCTTCCTCACTGACGACCTGAGCATTAAATGAGGTTCCTTGAATTCAGACCTCTTGCAGCATGTGGGTAGTGCTGCAGCCATTGTAATGCTCAAGCTCACAGAGTCATGGGGTCTGTGTTGATAGGTTGGACTCGATGATCCTCGAGGTCCTTTCCAACCTAAGTGATACTGTGATACTGTGATACTGTGAAGAGCAGTGAGCAGGTCTGTATCAGGTACCCCACACTGCTGGCTACTGCTACTCTGTAGAGGCAGCATGAAGAGGTAGGAAGGGGTTGGGACTGCCCAAGGTGCCCAGTTTTGGAGGTGTGATCATCTTTCTGCACTGGGAGCTAAGGGGATGCAATGAACCACCCATCCTCCTCTTGACCACCAAAGGCAGGCATCCTAGTGCATGTGGAATGGTTTGGTGCATGGGCACCACTTCTCTACTATCTAACATCTCAGGAATAGCAAAGTCTTGCTGTGGTTGTATGCTGTGGGGTAAAACCTTTCATTTTACTTGTTCACCATGAAACATTGAAGTACAGAAGGTTGCTTATGCAGGTAAGACCCTGAATATTTTATGGGTTTTGCTAGTGGAAATAAATTACCCCACCATTGCGTGAGCATTCTTGTCCCACCACTGACAGAAACAACTCTCACTGCTGTTTCTTTCCCTGCAGTATGGAAAGTGGTCAGGATTTTCTAGTGCCAAAGCATGCAGTTCAGGCAGACTTTCTGTCTGTCACAACAATAGTCTTTTTCTTATGCCTGAACAATATTTGACATGACCCAAGTTCATTTATATATTAAAGTTTCTGTGAAGTGCCATCTTTGAAGAAAACTATGTAGAGTATCTCCAGACATAGAATCACTGCAGCTAGCAGCCAGGCACTCCAGTGAGGGAGTCTGCCAGCCCTTTGTTTCCAGCACAACGTTCAGAGAAAAGCTGGTGCGGCGATTGAAATGCAGCTCTGCTCGAGGAGGTGCACCCAGGAATTGCAGCATTCAAAGCTTCCCCAGTGATGGTGCTTTATCTCTCTTGTGCAGTAGTACAGCAGAGCTAAAAAACAACTGCACAACTGAGTGCCAGAGGAATCTTCTTTTTTTTTCTTTTTCATTTCTTTTTTTTCTCTTGTGGAGACAAATTAAGCAGTGTAAATTTGTCTTCTCAGAGCAATGAAGGACCTGTGATATTCTAAATTCACAGCTTGAAGAATTTTAACAGAAAGCAAATACTGCAGTAATCTGATCTCTCAAATAGGAGCACGCTGGCTTTCCTAATTTTCTTCTATTTTATCCAGGTGGGGTTATTTTTTCTTAGTCATAATAGTCACTCACTGATTTGAATTTGTTTTTAAGAGAGCATGAAGTAGTCTTGAATGCCTCCTCCTGACTCCTTTTCTTGTTGATATTGGAACTTTTCAGTTAAATTCATTTAAGTCTATGTCATTTTCAGTAGTCAAACATGCCCCTTTCCCCCCCCCCCCCCCCCCCCCCCCCCCCAAACTTCCACTTAATCACTTTTGTTGCATAGCTGCAGAGAAGGGAGGGAAACATTGCTGCCATCATTTCAGAAGGAAAAATCAAAGTGAAAAGTCTCTTGGCCAATGGTCAGGATTTAGAAAGCATGTGACTTTGCTAGAGTTTGGAGTAGGTAGCAGAGCAGGGTTTTGATGTGAGGAGCACCAGAACAAGAGGACACAGCCTCAAGCTGCACCAGGGGAAGTTTAGGCTCGAGGTAAGGAGAAAATTCTTCATTTAGAGAGTCGTTAACCATTGGAATGAGCTGCCCAGGGAGGTGGTGGAGTCACCATCCCTGGAGGTGTTCAAGAGGGGATTGGATGTGGTACTTGGTGCCATGGTCTAGTCATGAGGTCTGTGGTGACAGGTTGGACTTGATCTTTGAGGTCTCTTCCAGCCTTGGCGATACTGTGATTCTGTGTGTGATTCTGTGAGTACTACATCCCTGTATTGAGCATGAGGTATACACAGCTGACTCTTGGCCTACACTTAGCAATACCTGAACCCACTCCTCATGTATTTGCAGTGCAGAGATGCTGCCTTTGTCCCTTGTTAGAATTCCATTGTTCAAATGCAGTTGGTTCTGTGGTCTCTGCACCTAGCTCTCCCTTTTTGAGGATTAAGGAGCGAGGCTGTAGGGTCATGCAGCAGTTACCTTCTCTTTGTACAAGGCACCTTCCCCAGCAGCATGATCCATGAGCAAACACCTCGCCTTCTACAAACCTCCCAGTAAACTTGCAGTTAGCATCTCTTTTGCAACCCAGAAACACTGGGTTCACTCAGATCACTGATCTACATGTTTTAACAAACAACAAGAAAAAAGAAGCCAAAAATAGCAACGCAGGTCCCCCAGGATAATAGCCATTTTCTCCTACTCACTGAAGTCCCAGCTTGCATAAGGACAAAACATCACATTTCCTGAAAAAAAAAAACATTAAAAAGCAGCATTTGTAAAATGTTGTTAAAGAGCCAGAACTACCTTATGTAAGTGGAATGTATTTTGTCTTTTGATGTTATTTTCTGCGCCTTCTATCGTTTAGAACAAAGTGATTCATCAAATAAAAGAACTTTGCAATTAATGGCTTGGTCTGTTTATTTCTGATAACTGCCTCCAAGGTTTTAGAATTATAGCACTCATACTGTCACCCTGTGCTTTTATTCACAAGATGAAATTAGCAAGCAAGCTGTCTCTGAAGCTTTTTGGTTTGTTGTGTGCTTTTTGGTTGTTCCTCCCCCCTCCCCCCTTAGTTTCAACTTGGAATTAATTATTCAGCGAACCAAAACTATTGAAATAAAAGAAAGATACATTATCTTTATTTGCAGAAGAGACTACTGCTGTCAGAATCTGTTTCAGAACTTCTTATTCTAGATGCTTAACAAGTATCTTCCATTTAACTTGTTCCTAATAAACCACTTCAGATATTTGACTTGTTTTAAAACTCTGACAAGCATGTACTGGTTCAATTATTCAGACTAAGTAAAGAAGTATTAACATTTTATGCTTTAATAGATATAATTGGTTTTGGTTGGACTTTAAATATGCATTCCAATGCACTAGCATAATTTAAACAAATAGTGATTAGTTTCTATTTGGTCTTTTCTTAAGTTAGCCTAACTCAATAGGCAATCTGGAGAGCCAAAGTCCATCACTTTCTGGTTAGAATAGAATAGAATAGAATTAACCAGGTTGGAAAAGACCTTTGAGATCATCAAGTCCAACCTATCACTCAACACTATCTAATCAGCTAAACCATGGCACCAAGTGCCCCATCTAGTCTCTTCCTAAACACATCCAGTGATGGTGACTCAACCACCTCCCTGGGCAGTCCATTCCAATGCCAAATCATTCCTTCTGCAAAGAACTTCTTCCTAACATCCAGCCTGAAACTCCCCTGACACAGCTTAAGACTGTGTCCTCTTGTTCTGGCGCTGGCTGCCTGGGGGAAGAGACCAACCCCCACCTGGCTACAACCTCCCTTCAGGTAGTTGTAGAGAGCAATAAGGTCACCCCTGAGACTCCTCTTCTCCAGGCTAAGCAACCCCAGCTCCCTCAGCCTCTCCTCATAGGGCTTGTGTTCCAAACCCCTCCCCAGCTTTGTTGCCCCTCTGTGGACATATTCCAGCAACTCAACATTTTCCTAAACTGAGAGGCCCTGAGTACAGGGGCAAAATGACTTCCCTGCTCCTGCTGGCCACACTATTCCTGATGCAGGCCAGGATGCCATTGGCCTTCTTGGCCACCTGGGCACACTGCTGGCCCATGTTCAGCCTACTATCAACCAGTATCCCCAGGTCCCTGTCTGCCAGGCTGCTCACCAGCCACTTTGTCCCCAGCCTGTAGCACTGCATGGGGTTGTGATGGCCAATGTGTAGAACCCGGCACTTAGACCACAGCCAGCTGAAGCTTCTGCAGAGGCATGAGACCCCTTAGCACACATTCAGTTGCCAATGTATTATATTTTTTAATCAGTTAATTTAGATCTAGTCTTCATTGGAGGCTCTTTGGGATGAGATTAGAAGGGCAACAGATAGAATCATGTGTTCTTGGCTGTTTGCCCCTTGCGTGTCCACATTGCCATCTCCTGCCTTATTTCCAATATCTACAAATGCAGCCAACCTTTGTGAGGCTTTAAATTATTTCTGTTTCAGCAATTCCACCTCACTTTTTCTTATGGTGCATGAATACTACTCCTCTGAAACCATATACATTCTTCAAAGAATTCTGCAGAGTAGTGCTCATTCAAGTCAGCTTTTTAGCTTTTCTTCATTTGTAGGCATGAAAAAGAGAGGTTCCACATCCTGTGATCTACAGTCTACATGTCCTCATGCCTTCCTTCATTTCTTCCTCTTTTGTTCTATACTTTGTGGTATTTTTCCCCCACAATATAATGTTGGGGATTCCAGATGTTCATCAGAAATGGTTGTGTCGTCAGAGTCCCTGCAAAACAGCTGATCCGGGAGAACAATAGCTGAGTAAATTTGATGGATTGAGCAAACATTTAACGAGAATCAAGGGAGCAGGGGAAATAGAGGCTATATGGAGCTCTAAAAGTACTGCATTTTCCCTCTGGCACTCATCTATGCTGCCTTGCTTGGTACAAAAGAGCTGAAACCAGCTGCCTTCTAGCATTTGAACACAGCGAGTTATAGCAGCTGATTTTCATCCCTGACGCAGTCTGCATATGCTCTTCTGTCAGGCTCAAAGTGCCACAAACGTGCTTCAGTGGGGCAAGGTGAACAGTTCCCTGACACAGGGACAACACAGACTAGGAATTCAGTAGCTTTGCCACATGCCCACCACAGACCCCACCACAAAATTCAGAGGATGACCTCTCATTCACTGCTGCAGGAATTCCAGACCTTACCAGAAGCCAGGGATGGCCTTAAATTGATGCAGACCATTGTTATTGTAGTGTTGTTTTGACACCTATTTTACTTGCAATTTTCCTGAACTTGTATAAGAAAAAAAGACACCTGAAAAATCACAGAATCGCAGAATCACCAAGGTTGGAAGTGACCGCAAAGATCATCAAGTCCAATCTGTCACCACAGACCCCATGACTAAACCATGGCACCAAGTGCCACGTCCAATCCCCTCTTGAACACCTCCAGGGATGGTGACTCCACCACCTCCCTGGGCAGCACATTCCAATGGCCAACAACTCTCTCAGTGAAGAACTTTCTCCTCACCTCCAGCCTAAACTTCCCCTGGTGCAGCTTGAGACTGTGTCCTCTGGTTCTGGTACTGGTTGCTTGAGAGAAGAGGCCAACTCCCTCCTGGCTACAACCACCCTTCAGGTAGTTGTAGACAGCAAGAAGGTCTCCCCCTGAGCCTCCTCTTCTCCAGGCTAAACAATCCCAGCTCCCTCAGCCTCTCCTCATAGGGCTTGTGCTTGAGGCCTCTCCCCAGCCTCCTTGCCCTTCTCTGGACATATTCAAGTGTCTCAATATCCTTCTTAAACTGAGGGGCTCAGAACTGGACACAGTACTCCAGGTGCAGCCTAACCACTGCAGAGTACAGAGGCACAATGACTTCCCTGCTCCTGCTGGCCACACTATTCTTGGTGCAGGCCAGGATGCCATTTGCCTTCTTGGCGACCTGGGCACACTGCTGGCTCATGTTTAGGAATGGCACACACAAGTGGAAATTTACAACATCCTACTTAGTTTATCTAAAAGTTAACACATCCCATTGTAAGATGTATGGAGGATGAGCTTTCTAGGGCAGCCTGTCTATGCTGGCTACCAAAAAAGCCTTAGGATGACAGAGATACCTCTGCTTTAGGTTGGAACACATTTATTTTCTGCTTCATCAAGGACAGGAAATTCTCTGTGTCTGTTCAAACTGGCACCTGTTTTGTACTCAAAAGTTGCATGGTGGGATCGGAGTGGTCTATTCAACTCAGAGTTTGTGGTCAGGGGTAGTTGCATGACATAAAAAAGGCAGTTAAATATTTCTAATCAGAAAGCATCACCAACCAAGTGTCAGCTTTACCTTTATCTTCAATTTGTTGCTTAGGAATCCTGGATCTTTGCAGGAGTCTGCATTCCTCTCCATCACTGTGTTGATTTCACAGTGGCTTTTCTTGTGGAGAATTTGTATTAGTGATCTTTCTGTTTCCAAACCTATGAGCCAAGAGTGGTCAAAATATCTGAGTCAAATCTTGCTTAGCTGCCGAACTGCCAGCTTTCTCATTCTGCTTGCTCTGAAAGTTCCAACTTTTCCACCTCTGTCATAAGTCCCAGCCATCACGCCTGCTGCTGAGGTCTCTTCTGGGCTCTCTGCCAGACTTGAGCCTCACTGAGGGCTGGCAGCTTCTACTTTGACACATGGAGCCAATCTCTGCCTCCAGACTCAAGTCCAGAGAGACCACGAATGAAGAAAGCTCAGCTCAAGGGCAGAGGGTGAATTTCCTTTGGCCTGAAGGAGGCTTTTGGGGATTTTTTTTTACAAGCAGCATACCACTTGCTCATTTCAATCCCTGGATGATATCAGATAGTTGCAGTGAGTGAAACTACAGGAGTGGCCAGAGAAGCATGTCAAAAGCAAAACAGTATTGAGTTGTGGTGCTGTGCCAAAATGTGTTAGGCACAGATTTTATAAAGCTGCCTTGTCTGCTAAGCCAATGTAAAAGATGAAAGTCAGGGTGAGCACAAGGTCAGGCACCAGGCTGGAGGTTCACTCCAGCTGAAAGGCAGCAATTACAGCCTGTTTGTAGGCAGAAAGGACTGCCAGACCATTCAAAACCATGGCTTGTACTCCGAAGAATATATGTTATGACTCCTGTTTATTTTTCATTGCATTCATGAGGTGTGAGATTCTTCATGTCTCAGTGAATGGTTTGACTAAGTTGGAGTGTCTTTAGTTTTTCTTCTTCTTAACTCTATAAAGCAAAATATGTGTATAGTCAGATATAAGGAAGTTGGTGTTGATGCAGGGCACTTTCCAGTCTTCTAATTTAGTTTAGGAAAGATGTTGAGTTGCTGGAACATGTCCAGAGAAAGGCAACAAAGCTGGGGAGGAGTCTGGAGCACAAGCCCTGTGAGGAGAGGCTGAGGGAGCTGGGGTTGCTTACCCTGGAGAAGAGGAGGCTCAGAGGAGACCTTATTGCTCTCTACAGCTACCCGAAGGGAGGTTGTAGCCAAGTGGGGGTTGGTCTCTTCTCCCAGGCAAGCAGCACCAGAACAAGAGGACACAGTCTCAAGTTGTGCCAGGGGAGGTTTAGGCTGGATGTTAGGAAGAAGTTCTTCACAGAAAGAGTGATTTGCCATTGGAATGGGGCTGCCCAGGGAGGTGTGGAGTCACCACCCCTGGAGGTGTTTAAGAGGAGACTGGATGGAGTGGTTGGTGCCATGGTTTAGAGTTGGGTGTTGGGTTGGACTTGATGATCTTGAAGGTCTTTTCCAACCTCGTTAATTCTCTTCTCTTCTCTTCTCTTCTCTTCTCTTCTCTTCTCTTCTCTTCTCTTCTCTTCTCTTCTCTTCTCTTCTCTTCTCTTCTCTTCTCTTCTCTTCTCTTCCTCTTCTCTCTTCTCTTCTCTTCTCTTCTCTCTCTTCTCTTCTCTTCTCTTCTCTTCTCTTCTCTCTTCTCTTCTCTTCTCTTCTCTTCTCTTCTCTTCTCTTCTCTTCTCTTCTCTTCTCTTCTCTTCTCTTCTCTTCTCTTCTCTTCTCTTCTCTTCTCTTCTCTTCTCTTCTCTTCTCTTCTCTTCTCTTCTCTTCTCTTCTCTTCTCTTCTCTTCTCTTCTCTTCTCTTCTCTTCTCTTCTCTTCAAGGTGATCATAGGGTTCTCACAGCCTGAGATAGCACAAATAGCTGTGCTAGTCTTACAGGGCTATTCTCCTGCATTTGAAGTCAAGTAAGTGACCTTTATTCATATGAACAGCTCCTACTGTAAGAGAATGGCCTCACTGACATGACATGGTTGAGGTTATGTGGAAGAAATAACAGATGAAACTGCAGGATTGTATTGGTGTCACTGACATCCATTACCTACACTACAAAATAGTGGTGTTGGTAGCAAAATGGATCAGGTGGGTCACAGTTTGCTCTTTAGACATCTTTCACATTAGCAGTTGGGAAGGAGATTGCAGAGAGGAGACACACTAAAGTGATTTTAGATAAGCAAGGAAGGATAAAAGCAAGGATAAAAGAGGACCATGCACACCCTTTTTATTAGCATGTCTGTTGTACCCCACCTCCCTCCATAGCTTCCCTTAATTAGTTATGGAGATGTTGCTAAACTGCTTCTAAGAGGTCAGAGCTATAAATGCTTTTCTGGGGCTGTTTCATTCCATGTGAAATGGTAGTCCAGTGACCATCTTGGGACTACCACTAGCCAACCCTAGGTGATTGCTATGCTTCATTGTTCCATTGAGATGACTGACTGGTCAGACAGACTCCTGGTCAGATTGTGATCCATCTGGCTCTGGAATTGTCAAAATTACTCATCTAACACAGGGAAAGCTTCTGCAACCTTTCTCCACAGCTGATGGAAAGATCTACCCACCTCTGTAAGGTGGTTCATTTAGTCCTAGAGCTAATATCTCCACTAAGTGGTGTGAACCATCCACTGGTATTGGTGATCTGGTAACAACAAGGAAACTTACGCTTGATTTCACATTACCAAGGCTGAGGCTTGTTTCTCTGTGAAATGGCAAGAATAAATCTGTGTTCTGGTCAGGGCATGAAAGTGTGGCTGTGTGGGTGGGAAATGATTTAGGTACTTCCTTGCTGTGATGGTTTGAGCCTTAACTGGGACTTAAGAGCTCAGATGGGGGCCAGGCTGAGAAGCCCTCCCCCCACTGCCCCCTCCTCTTTCCCAACGGAGAGGAAAAGAAAGGAAAGGAGCAAATCCGCCAAGAAATAATTTGGATTTGGCTTGGAAGTAGAGAGGTAAAGAATTTTCTTTAAACAGTGTGTGTGTGTGTGTGTGTATATACATATATATATATATATGTATATATATGTAATGGTAACAGGATTCACAAGGGTAAGGAACAAGGATGAATGGGAAAACAGAAGTATGAAATACAAATCCAGTCGTGTGCAAAGGCGTGAGTGCAGCAGGGAGGACCACGTGGCAGAGAAGCAGGGGAACCAGCAGCAGTCCTCGTCCAGGCAAAGGCAGAGCCCAAGAGAGCTAATGGCTGCAGTATCCTCCTTTATATAGCCTTGCTGGGCAGGGAGGGGGAGTGGAACAGATTAATACAGTTTTCAAGGGGAAAACCCTCTCCATGGAGAGCAAAAGCTCTCACAAGCCCTCCCAACCTGCTTTCAGGATGGGCATAGCCCATCACACTTGCACAGAGAGAAAACAAAGCACAGTTGTATTTAAGAGGTGCTGGTTCCAGAGGTAGATAAGCAGGTTTCCTTTGCATTTCATGAAGTACTGAGTGAACTAATGTTAAATAATTCAGGTGGTTTTTCCCTTTTAAAACTTTTATAGCATTTTCATTGTGTAAGGAATGAAATGCTTAAATAATTGTATTTGTAATTTAGACTGTAATGAGACATGTTATCATCATGTTTTCTTTGCTTCAAGATGTTTTGGTCCCATTTTTACATAGAAAATGGTCCTAAATGCCTTAACTATTTTTCTAGCAAAAGTTAATGTTAATTTAATGGTTAGCTGTTCTCGAGAAGAAATTGCACCTACTGTGCAAAATTGTTATTCTGAAGCAAAAATCCAGGGTACAGAGTACCTAATTTGTGGAGTTTACACAATTAGAGGGTAGTTTATTTACAGGAGATATTCTAAAAAGAAACATTTCTTACTTATTACAGGAAAAAAGGAAAGCTTAACTTGCTTTTATCATGAGGAAAAGAGGAATTAAAGGGTGTAAATATACACTGCCTTTCTTTTGAAGGCAAAGCTGGGTTAGGCATGGGGTAGTAAAAAAAAAAAAAAAGAGCCTTTTATTGGAGTCTGAAATTCTGTAGCTGATTGTAAAAATGTGTACTAGAACTATGCCACTGTCCCGAGCAGAGGCACCCCGCTAGCCCATGGTGGATGAACATCCTTTCTTGTTGCCCTTTCCTCTCCCTCAGCCCCATAAATGCAGCAAACTTAACACAGTGGATTTTCAAAAGCACTGTGCTTGTACAAAAATTCTGAATGTTTGAAATATTTGAAATCCCTGCATTATATTACAGTGCAAAACCCTTGTGTGTTACAACTGAGACTGTGCCATGTCCTCTGCAAGAGTGTTCTGGTTTACATCCCCAAACACATGCCAGATTTCAACCACAACACATTTTTCTTCTCTTCTTGGCATATAACCATGCTGTTGAAATATATACAGTAAAAAAAAAAGAAATAAAGAAGGAAAGAAAGAAAAGGAAGGAAGGAAGGAAGGAAGGAAGGAAGGAAGGAAGGAAGGAAGGAAGGAAGGAAGGAAGGAAGGAAGGAAGGAAGGAAGGAAGGAAGGAAGGAAGGAAGGAAGGAAGGAAGGAAGGAAGGAAGGAAGGAGGGAAGGGGGAAGGAAGGAGGGAAGGAAGGAGGGAAGGAAGGAGGGAAGGGGGAAGGAAGGAGGGAAGGAGGGAAGGAAGGAAGGAAGGAAGGAAGGAAGGAAGGAAGGAAGGAAGGAAGGAAGGAAGGAAGGAAGGAAGGAAGGAAGGAAGGAAGGAAGGAAGGAAGGAAGGAAGGAAGGAAGGAAGGAAGGAAGGAAGGAAGGAAGGAAGGAAGGAAGGAAGGAAGGAAGGAGGGAAGGAAGGAAGGAAGGAAGGAAGGAAGGAAGGGAAGAAAGAAAAAAAAAGCTGTCTTTTGCCATAGCTTTTAACACTGCAGACAAAGTACCCATCTCAGCCAGCACTTAGGCACTAAAGTGTAACTGAGACCTTTTAGTTCTCTTGATGTCAGACACAGCCTGGAAATCAAAATATGGTTCCATAAGAATTTCCTGTGAGTTCTTTCTCCTTACTCATCAAAAACTTCAGCAGCCTTGAATTCCTGATAGAAGTTCCTCTTTCTTCTCTTAAACTAATTATGGGGAAGTCAGGCCAGCACTGGTTCTATAATAATAGCATGCTGTTTAATCAGTGGTGGGGGTTTTTCTGAATATCCAGAGTCAGTTTTTATTAGACTACTCCTGTGTACCCAGTAATGTGTTTTCTTTCAATAAAAAATGTGTATATATTAGAATAGAATAGAATTAACCAGGTTGGAAAAGCCCTTCGAGATCATCAAGTCCAACCTATCACCCAACACTATCTAATCAACTAAACCATGGCACCAAGCGCCTCATCCAGTCTCTTCTTAAACACCTCCAGTGATGATGACTACACTACCTCCCTGTGCAGCCCATTCCAATGGCAAATCACTCTCTCTGTGAAGAACTTCTTCCTGACAGCCAGCCTAAACCTGCCCTGGTGCGGCTTGCGACTGTGTCCTCTTGTTCTGGTGCTGCTTGCCTGGGAGAAGAGACCAACCCCCACCTGGCTACAATTTCCCTTCAGGTAGTTGTAGAGAGCAAGAAGGTCTCCTCTGAGCCTCCTCTTCTCCAGGCTAAGCAACCCCAGCTCCCCCAGTCTCTCCTCTTAGGGCTTGTGCTCAAAACCCCTCCCCAGTTTTGTTGCCCTTCGCTGGACACGTTCCAGCAACTCAACATCTTTCCTAAACTGAGGGACCCAGAACTGGACACAGTACTCAAGGTGTGGCCTAACCAGGGCTGAGTACTGGGGCACAAGGACTTCCCTGCTCCTGCTGGCCGTACTATTACTGATACAGGCCTAAGGATGCCATTGGCCTTCTTGGCCAGCTGGGCACACTTTCTTCTGGAGCAGAGTGATCCTTGTCTTCACTTGAGAATATGAGGCAATATGTATGAAGGCAGAGTAGGCCAAAATTCTTGGACTATGCTCCTGTCCCTTACCCAATCAAATAGAAAACCTTATCACAGATACATTTCTTAGGATTGAATGGGTAGTAAATATCAACCAATTTGGCTTGTGGGAAGCCTTAGATGAAGCAAATGTTTTCTGCCCTGTTTCTACTTTTTCCTGCCAAAATATCTACCAAATCCACCAAAATCTGGACCTTTACAAAGCCTCCATGTTTTGTTTGATGTCATATCTTCTAAAGAGAAAGCTAAGGTTTATTTTCCCTGAGGTTTTCTATAATGACCTGACTGCAACAGTAATTTAAAAACAAATACTGTGTTTGGAGTCAAGAGTTAATGTACATTTTGATTGATATGATATCAGTGCCTGACCTATAGTATATTGTTGCTGTGTGACAGAATGCATTGCGACAGAATGCATTCCAGACCAGCTTTATGCTACCAAAGCAACTTGACTGATACATTTATCTGAAAGCTTTTGGTGTGAAATAAGCAGATTGTAATAGAAGGTCATGAAACTGAATAGAACTAAGTTAGGGCTTTGCTTGAAGCTTGAGAGCAGATGAAGCAGTTCAAGCAATCAAAAGAGTTCCTGTGTTGTAGTTTGTCATGCCATTGGTCTTAGTTTAGTTGGTAATTGCTTTTAATGCACTGGAGATGCCCTCATTTTTTTCCTTCCATCTCATAATGTTCAATAGTACAGTGTTCATGACCAAAACTTTCATTGATATTCTTGTGGGATATCATTGCTGAGTATCACATTAAACTACTATATGATTCCCTCATTGCTATTTTACAATGGTGAAGCTGTTATGTGAAGCTGAAATGTGAAACTGTGCCACTCAGTTTAGGAAAGATGTTGAGTTGCTGGAACGTTCCAGAGAAGGGCAACAAAGCTGGGGCGGGGGTTTGGAACACAAGCCCTATGAAGAGGGGCTGAGGGAGCTGGGGTTGCTTAGCCTGGAGAAGAGGAGGCTCGGGGCAGACCTTTATTGCTCTCCACAACTACTTGAAGGGAGGTTGTAGGCAGGTGGGGGCTGGTCTCTTCTCCCAGGCAACCAGCACCAGATGAAGAGGACACAGTCTCAAGTTGTGCCAGGGGAGGTTTAGGCTGGATGTTAGGAAGAAGTTCTTCACAGAAAGAGTGATTTGCCATTTGAATGGGCTGCCTGGGGAGGTGGTGGAGTCACCATCATTGGAGGTGTTTAGGAGGAGACTTGATGGGGTGCTTGGTTGCATGGTTTAGTTGATTACGTGGTGTTGGATGATGGGTTGGACGCAATGATCTTGAGGGTCTTTTCCAACCTGATCTGGTCTATTCTATTCTATTCTACTCTACTCTACTCTACTCTATTCTACTCTACTCCACTCCTATTCTATTCTATTCTATTCTATTCTATTCTATTCTATTCTATTCTATTCTATTCTATTCTATTCTATTCTATTCTATTCTATTCTATGATTTCAGTATTCTACAACCACAAAACATTTAGAAATTTTGATGACGTCTTGAAACCAATAGTTGTTATACCTTTTATTTCAGAGGAACCTTTTACAATGTTACTGGGACAATGCCAGCTTAAAGTTTATGTTTCACTAAGGTGGTTCACCTTTTACTGCTGGTATTAATAGACATTTTGATCCTGTTGGACGCATTTTGCAAATGCATTGAGACTGAATGGATCAAAGAAAAGGATCAGTCCCTGGTCACAGGTCTGATCTCTGGTTCCTGCACAGCAGAGTAATGTTTCTGTGCTTGTGTTCCTGATACAATAGAGAGAAGGTTAATAGGGTGCAAAATTTCTCAATACAAAAAAGTAAAAGCTCTTTTGCTCAAGTGTGTGAAACAAGCTGACATTAAAATGTATCCAGGTTTTATTAGATCTCAATAAACAGGCCTTCTAGTTTTACTATGGCACGTAAGTGCTTCCAAGCTCAGATTTGTCATACTACATGACATGTCTGGAGGAGTTACAAGCTCTTGAAATGTGAATGGTTTGATCTTTGATATGTGTGTATGTATTGAGGGGTGGAGGTAGTGAAATTGCAGGTTGACCTTTTTATATAGCAGCCATAGCAATTGCTGCTATAATAATCATCCTCCTTTCAATTCCATCAGAGAATGGAAATTGCAGTTCTACAGATTGCTTCTAATTTTATGCATGAGCTTGTTTAGAGTCATCTATCACTGAAGAGCTTGTTGTCCCACCATTGTGGCTTTTCAACAGCCTGCAGCATGCCCACTGTATTTGATAGCATATGATGCTGAATGCAGGCTGCTCAGATCAAGCCACTGTCACGTGCGTGCTTGCATCAGCCAAATAGAGCTGCTTTACTCCTCTGCTCACGAGGAGAAGTGGTGATGAATACTGCTACTTTTCCCTGTGAGGATGAACTATGACTCTGCTCCAGGTGTTTGCCAGGGATGGAATGGAGCTGCCTTATGTAAGTATTGTTCTCAGAAATTAATTAGCTGCTGCTAATACGATGTGGCTCTGTGTTGCTCAAAGGCATGATGTTACCTTTAGGAGCACAAGTGTCTTTGAAAATGGTTTCAGATCTATCATGGTATTGGTTTGGCTTATTTTAGAATAGAATAGAATAAACCAGGTTGGAAGAGACCCTCAAGATCATCTTGTACAACCCATCAACCAATCCAACCCACCTAAACAACTAAACCATGGCAACAAGCACCCCATCAAGTCTCCTCCTGAACACCTCCAATGATGGTGACTCCACCACCTCCCCGGGCAGCCCATTCCAATGGGTAATCACTCTCTATGTATAGAACTCCTTCCTAACATACAGCCTAAACCTGCCTTGGTGCAGCCTGAGACTGTGTCCTCTTGTTCTGGTGCTGGCTGCCTGGGAGAAGAGATCAACCTCTGCCTGTCTACAGCTTCACTTCAGGTAGTTGTAGACAGAAATAAGGTGTCCCCTGAGTGTCCTCTTCTCCAGGCTAAGCAATCCCAGCTCCCTCAGTCTCTCCTCTTAGGGCTTGTGCTCCAGACCCCTCACCAGCTTTGTTGCCCTTCTCTGGACTCGTTCCAGCAACTCAACATCTTTCCTAAACTGAGGGGCCAAGAACTGGTCACAAGACTCACGGTGTGGCCTAAAAAGTGCAGAGTACAGGGGCAGAATGACCTCCTTGCTCCTGCTGGCCACACTATTCCTGATACAGGCCAGGATGCCATTGGCCTTCTTGGTCACATGGGCACACTACTGGCTCATGTTCACCCAGCTGTCAACCAGTACCCCCCAGGTCCCTTTCTGCCTGGCTGCTCTCCAGCCACTCTGACCCCAGTCTGTAGCACTGCATGGGGTTGTGGTGGCCAATGTGCAGAATTGTTTTCCTTCAGATATATATAACGCCAGTGAGTGAAATCCAGGGCTTTTTGCAGAGCCCTCACTCAAGCAATAGTCCTACAACCCTTCTGTCAATATTGTGCCAGAATGAAGTTGTGATAAACCAACATAATGACACCAGGATCAAAGTGCTACTGGACAGACATGCAGGTCCCCAGGGCTGAAGGAGGGCTTGGGGCTGTGCCCTGACTAGGCCTGCACTATATGGAAATGTAAAAGCAGAATCCTTAAAATGATGGGGTCAGGGAGCAGAAACTGTGAGATTATATTGAGAGGGGTCAAAGACAATGTCAGGGAGGCAGCTGTTTAAGAGGACTTCCAGGAGAAGTTTGTGGTAAGGGAGAAAAAATGTGATGAGTATTATTTAAGACTGAAAATAACAGGAGTGGTACTGCTCAAGCCATAATGATGCAGACATCACCATGTGCTTCACCTCAGAGGCCTCAACCTGAGTGATTATGGGCACTACATTGTTTTTGTGCTTCTGGAATCAATCCCAGTGGATCCAGGAGACAGTGTGTTCAGAGGATATCATGGAGAAATGTTGTCTTGTTACTCATAGAATCGTAGAATCAGTCAGGGTTGGAAGGGACCACAAGGATCATCTAGTTCCAACCCCCTGCCAGGGGCAGGGACACCCCACACTAGATCAGGCTGGCCAGAGCCTCGTCCAGCCTGGTCTTAAACACCTTCAGGGACGGGGCCTCAACCACCTCCCTGGACAACACATTCCAGGGCTTCACCACTCTCATGGTGGAGAACTTCTTCCTCACATCCGTCTGAATCTCCCCACCTCCAGCTTCATTCCATTCCCCCTAGTCCTATCACTCCCTGATATCCTAAGAAGTCCCTCCCCAGCCTTCTTGTAGGCCCCCTTCAGATACTGGAAGGCCACAATTAGGTCACCTCAGAGCCTTCTTTTCTCCAGAATGTACAGCCCCAACTCTTTCAGTCTGTCCTCACAGGAGAGGTGCTCCAGCCCCTCTGCTCATCCTCGTGGCCCTATTCATGCATGTTACCAGTTTAAGCAAAAGTGGTTAATAATTTTTTGCAGGTTATTGTTTTAAATTTCAGTTTACTTTTATTCCCTCAGCTTCTCACAGTGTTCATATTTCTCTATATCTACCTTGCAGCTCCTGAATTCAGAAGTGCACAAGTGGTCTTTGTTTCCCTGTGGGCATTGCTGAAAGGAATCCTAGGGAATAATCCTTTCCATGTCCTGAAAAATACCCAAAGCAAATTTATACAAAAGAAAAAGTGGGAAAAGAAAAAGTCTGAAAGGAATGCACAGAATGTTTAAGTGAAATTTGGATTCAGTTACATTAGTGTAAAATGTCTTGGATTACCATGGAGCCAGGTTTGCAGCTCAGGATTTTATTTCCATTACTGCCATTAGATGTGCTGCCAGTTTCCCCCACGTAAGATGAAACTATGGCACTTTCCCATCATTGTACAGCACTGCAGGGGTCACTGGAAGGAAAGTCCACACTAAATCCAGGTACTAACTCGGTTTACAAAGCATTGGTTTATTGCAGGCTTATCATGGGATAAAAAAGTGTGGGGAGGTTTTCCAGCTGTTTCCAGACATGTCTTGCATGGGCTGTCCCCTTCCTGACAGCTGAGGCCACATCACTCTGTCTGCCATACCAGTTGTTCTGTAGAACAGAACAGATAGCCACCAAGAGCTCAATGTCTTTACTGTGTGGCCTTAATTCCCTGTCTGTCTAGCGTCTCATCTTTTAGACATGGATCATCTGTGGAGTAGAAAATATTCCCTGGTGCTGTGAATCTTAGGACATTAGGGGTTCTAATATGGGGCCACTAACTGGAGAGAGTATTTACATCTGAGGTGGGCCTTGCACCTGTGAAAACATATCCAAGGAGTGCAGCTCAGACTGGGATCCACCTTGTTGGAGAGCAGCCCTGTGCAAAGGGACATGGGGGTCTTGGTGGGCAACAGGCTCAACATGAGTGAATAGTGTGCTGCAGCAGCAAAGAATGTCAACAGAATGCTGGGCTGCATCAACAAGGGCATTATCAGCAGAGACAAAGAAGTCATTGTCCCATTCTACTCAGTGCTTGTCATGCCACACCTGGAGTACTGCATGCAGTTTTGGTCCCCCGCTGGATAAAAACGATGTGAGCAGGCTGGAAATTACCCAGACAAGGGCCACAAGAGTGATGGAAGACCTTGCAAAGCAAAGGCTGAGAGAACTGGGTTTGTTCAGCCTTGAGAAGGCTTAGGGGGGATCTTATTACCATGTACCAGTACATAAAGGGTGGCTACCAGGATGGTGAAAACTCCCTTTTTACAAGGAGTCACGCAGAAAAGACAAGGACTGAGGGGGGCAAGTTACTGCTGGGGAGATTCCCATTAGAATTCAGAAGAAAATTTTTTGCAATGAGAACAGTTAGACATTGAAATAGTGTCCTAAGAGGAGTACTGGATTCCCCTAGATTCCTAAATTTTAAGACTCAGCTTAAGAGGGTACTGGGTTATCTCATTTAACCTGGAAATTTGACTTGTGAGGACCAGAGACTGCCAGTAAAAGTTGTAACAGTCTGCCAGTAGGCAAAAAGTTAATGCCTTCTCTTATTATTTATAGGGATTCTTCCTCTTTACAGGATCCAGTTAAAGCACTGGTGGTAGTTAAGTAATAATCTCAAAGAAAAGAGTATGCAGGTTTGGAAGAGGCTTACCAGATTGGTAGTCCCATCCATGCAGCATCCCTACATGTGGGACTGCACTGCAGGGTGGCTGCAGCTGTGCACATAGCAGAGGTGCTGGGCATCGTGCCTGGGTAGGAAGGCTGTATGCTTACACATGGAGGGGTAAATGTGGGGAACTGAGTAGCATAGGACAGTGATATTAGACATAAAGTATTTTACCACTAGTACAGTTAGAAAGGATTTGTAGAGATGCACTTTTGCAAGGTGATCTGGGCAGCTGGATCCATTCTGTGTGATCCCAGAGAGTGTTACACCCCATCCCTCCATCTTAAACACCATCTGCTCTTCTAACAGCATTTGTCTATCTTCACCCTCCCAACACAAGCCTTCCCCATCACCCCAGAGCAGCAGCAACCCACTCACACCTTTTCCCTCCTTTGGCAGGCTTCTTGCAGCACTGGCAACCAAAGGTTATTCCTTCTCTCCCCGAGAAATAGCAGCCTCTTCCCATCTGCTCCCTCAGAGCCAGCCAGCAGAGTTCCTGAGGTCTGTGAGCCAGCATGAGAGGAGGTGTTTGGCTGCTCAGCCAGCCATTCTTTGTGCTTCCCAGGGAAAAGGCAGCAGGCTGAATGGAGGCCCTGGGTTTGACTCACTGGCTGCCAGTTGGGCTGTGCTGCTTTAGCACATTCCAGCCATGAACAGTGTAAAATGATATTGCAGGACTACAGATGTGGTTTGCTCACTGGCACTTTGCTTCTCAGCATTCCTGATCCATGCAGCATGCCCATCACTCTTTTATTCTATTGCTTTGACTGAAAAATGATGAGTAAGGGATAACTGCTTTTCTGCTGCGTAGGGACTTGGGTCAACTCTCTTACTTGGCCAAAGAACAGAGGTTGTGAAACAGCTTCCACACAGTCAGAAATGCAGTATTTCATGCCTATAAAGGAATCTGCTACTCTACTTGTGTATATGCAAGCATGTATGTGTTTTTTTGTTCTTCTGCTCTTAAAACACTCTGTAATTCCATGCTGTAAGAAGCCAAATATCAGGATACTAGGAAAAACAGAATCATAGATTCACAGAATCACAGAATAGTTGAAGTTAGAAGGTACCTCTGGAGATTGTCTAGTCCAAACTGCCTGCTCAAAGTAGGATCAACTAGAGCAGGTCTCTGTAAACAAGGCTTTCTAGCATTTGACTTTCCTCAAGAACAAACAAATAGTTTTTATGATGTTTAAATTAAATTCCCTGTGTTTTGTTTTATGCCCATTGCTTCCTCTTCTCTGACTGTGAATGACTGAGAAGACTCTATCTCCATCTTCTTTATACTCTCATCAGGGTTTATATATATTGATGACATCACCTAGAGCTGTCTCATCTCCAGGCTGAGCAGTCCCAGCTCTCACAGCCCCTTCTCATATGACAGATGCTTCAAGACCTTAATCAGCTTTGTGGCCCTTTGCTGGACTGTCTCCAATATGTCCATGTCTCCCGTGAACTACGGAGAACTGGACACAGCACTCCAGATGTGGCTTCACCAGGGCTGAACAGAAGGGATTGTTCACCTCCCTTGACCTGCTGGCAATGCTCTGCTTAATGCAGCCCAGGAAGTTGTTTGCCGCCTTTGCCACAAGGACCCATTACTGTTTGATCCCAGCCTGTCCTGGTGCTTGGGGTATTTCCTTCCCAGATGCAGACTTATAATTTCCTGTTGTTGAACTGCAGGAGGTCCTTGTCAGGCCATTTCTCCATCTTCTTGAGGTCCCCCCCAATGTCAGCACATCCATCTAATGTATTAGCCATTCCTCACAGTTTTGTGTCATCTGTGGAGTCGCTGGTATCATCTGCAGAGTTACCGAGGGCTCACTCTGTCCCAGCATCCAGGTAACTGATAGGGATGTTAAACAGTATTTAGTTGGCCCCAGTGCACCACTAGTGACTGGACTTCTAAATGGATTTCACACCACTGAGCACAGTCTGTTCTGAATTTCAGATCTGGCATCCTACAATTTACCTTGTTCCCTCCTATGAGGACCCTGACCTCCATTTTTAGGCAGCTAAGGCTGCCCCCAGCCTTTGCATTTTTAATCAGTCCTTTCTCATTGATGAATATTTGGTCCAGCAGAGATGGACATTACTAAAACACTCTCAAACACAGGACTTTTTAAGTTTACCTGTGAAATGAGTTTGATTTTCTTAAGTCATTTGTAGCTTTTGTTAATCACTTTTTTGTTTTCCCCCTGCAAGTTTTGGTCCAGAAGGTTTTTGCTGTGACCTGCTCTGCTTTTGTAGGTGCCATTGCATGAGCTAAGTATTATCCTATCATTCTGTGCAGTTTCAACTACAGCAGAGTTACTCCTGGCAATAACCTCCTTTGAAGATAATGTTGCTTTTAAGGTGGAGCATGCAATCACCTTCCCTTCTGAAAAGACATTTTAAAGCTAGAACAAAATTAAGGACATAATGAAAGCAACATTTTTGTTCTCTGATATTAGAGGGAAGTTAGGTTTGTTCCGTTGACCTTTGTGTGTATTTGGCATGTTGACCTCATTGATACACCAAAATTAAGGACATAATGGAAGCAGTATTTTTGTTCCCTTATATTGCAGGGAGGCTGGGTTGGTTCAGTTGACTTTTGTGCATGCTCAGCATGTTGATCTCATTCTGGCCTATCACCTGTACCAGTATGGGCATGTGTCTTCCTGAAATTGGGCTTTGGAAAGAGGCATCAGTATAGAAATGCCTCAGGTCTTGCATCTGATACTGCTTTTCCCAGGTTTAGTTCCACTTTCCTAGAGCTGCATTTTTTGCCCAAGGATGAGCCAGTGCTTGACTCTTAGCTTTTTCAGTATCACTGGTTGTGATATAATCAGTTCCTTACTCTAAGTGTGTCAATTCTCAGTTGGCTAGCACAGCAATAGATTAAAAACTTAAGTGGGTGGAAAACCAGCTTTAATTAATTAAGATGGCTCATAATTATTTCTAATGTTACTGTTCTCTGAGGACATACATAGTCACCCATGAATTTGCTGCATTAGTTTGAAAAAGACTAATTTCTCCAAAAGGGAAAGATAATTTAACATCAAAAGTTAACCAGTAGCAGCCTGTTTAGATATTTCCATCTATGTCTTTTATTGCAAGTGGGTGTTGTTACCATGGTTCATAAACCATGGATTACACTAAATAACATAACCTTGCCTTTTTCTTCATCTGTCTGAGCTCATGGACCTCAATTGAGTGACCTTGGTGAAGCTGGGGACAATATTTTCCCCAGGCTGTATTCAGGTAGGTAAGTTTTTTACTGACAAGAAGCTATGCAGACCATAGCACAACACTAAACATTTGTATTCTTCAGTATCATCCCTTTCCTTCAGAGTATTTTTATGACTATCCAAGCTTTTGATTACTTTTTTTGTACATGTTCAAATTCACTTTCTGTCTCTAGAGGCTACAGATACCAAAAATCTGATATCCCTTAGAAAATTAAGCTTCAGCATTTATCTTTAGTATCTCTTTCTAGATCTGTGGCACTCCCTCTGGTGAGTACTTGCCAGGAATGCTTTTCATGGATATTTATAGCACCATTTCTTTTGTAAACTAAATCTTTTTTTTTTTTTGATAGAATTTGGCTTTTGGGGTTATTTTTGTTCTGTTTCTCTACTTGGGCTGTCCAAGACCTCTGACATGCTGTAATCCACTGGAATGAGAGAAGAAGGTTCAGTTTATTCTAGCTTTACAACAAGTTCTGGGACTTTATGTAAGTTTTGGGATATAATTCAAACAACTTTTTCAGTATCATTACTGTTCAAGATCATTCATACTATGTCCTGATAATTCTTGGCTTCATATGGTATTGATCATATAAACCATCTCGGTGGAAATGAACATTAGGTTCATGAAATACCGAAAACACATCAGTATGAATGTCTCTTTAAGCTGTGTAGATAGATATAAGTCTCAAAATAGGAGGAGAAAGAGCTGACTGACAGTCCATCTATCTATATGTACTTCCTTGAGTGAAGGTCTCTGATCCAGAACATTGTGTTGCGCAGATACTGTGATACTATGAGATGATGGTTTCAGTCAACCAAGGCTGACCAGTAACAGAGTTCAAAGTTTGCAAGTCATGTTGTCCTTTTACTGATCTTTCTGTTGTGTACCTGATGTCTGATGTGACTTCAAAAATGTGGGCTAATACCCAGCACTAATTTGAAATATCCTTATCTTGAAGAAATAAATAGGAAAGTTAGATGCTCCTTGTGCATCATATCTGAGAATTTACCCCTGTGGATCCATCCTACTGACCAGGGCTCTATCCCTCTCTCACCCAAAAGAAAGGCTATGTTTATTCACTTTCCAGTGAGAAAATTTCACCAAATATGTGAAAGTCCATTACACAACTGCAAATTTAGCTTCCTTCAGGGTCCTAAGCTTTAGTAAAAGTAATGACTTCCAAAATTCGTAGTGTTTGTCATCATAGTTCTATGTAGCTTTAAGCCCCAGGGAAGTCTCTTTAGCTGATAGCCTCATCCTATTAATTTTACTTTTTCTTTCTTTGTTTTTTTTTTTTTTTTTCTTTTTTTCTTCATTTTTTATCCCTTGACTTCAATTTGAGCAGACCTAGGCCAAAAAAAAAGGATTGTGTTCCATGCTAATCTGGTAAATAAATGTTACTTAATAAACTGAATGATTTAAGGCATCAAGTAGGTGAGCTTGTTTAGTTTTTTTCTTCCTTCAACTGAGTCATGTTGCTTTTCATCCCTCCTTCTCCTTCTGTATTTCATTATCCTCCCTTCTTCATTTCTGAACTTGTCATAGCTCCAATAAATATACAAAAAAAAAACCCCAAACAAAAATAAAGAGCCCCTCATTGCAAATGCTGCTGAGATTGCAGCTCACTTAGAAATAGCTGTGGTAACTCTCAAGCAGCTGCAATACTCAGCATGCTGTGCTGTGTGTTATGATAGCTATCCTCCTATCACTACTGAGATAGCTAATTTAAAGATAGCTCAAAGATGTTGCCTTGAGCTCTAGTGACTGGAGTGTTGACTGTGAATAAGTACTCTGATTGCATGGTGAGGAAGTATTCTATATAATATATAGGGTATACCCCACAAGATAATGGAAAATGGAAAAGGAAGACTGCTTTTCTTCATTTGCAGCTACTCAGTTTGACTGCATGAAATGAAAAAGGTGAGGAAAATGATGGGAGGGAGGGGCAGGACATCGTCATGATGATAAGGATGTGTTTCTTTCTTCTTGTGATAGAGCAGCATTAAAATTCTGAGCATCACAGCAGCACGCACGGCATCACCACCTTCCAGGAGCAAGCAAATACAATTCAACAGCGCCTACATTTGTCAGCAGACTGTGCTGTTGGGAAGGAAGGGGGAGTCCACATGAATGCTTTTAGCATTTCTGCACTGACAGGGTTCCAGAATAGCATATTGTCTCCCAATTATTTCCTTTAGAGTTGATCCAGTGAACTTTCCTCTACTTCTGCCATCCCACATCTGTTTTGTTCGACAGCTGTAACTGGTTTAGAGCCATCGTAATACTAAAGGAACCTTTTTCCTTTCAAAGCAATCTGTAGTTTGGCAGGGAATAAAATAGCCGCTTCAGCACTGGTGACAGAAAAATCCGCCTTTAATTGACAGAACCAGCTTTTTCCAGACTTGGTTAGGCACAATATCTGAGCATATGCATACCCTAAAGTATCCTGGGGGTTAGCGTGTAGCATAGAAACACAATTTAATCTGTTATATTTTGTAGTCTTCTTTGCTGTGTTTCCCTGTGAATTCCTCTCTCTCTTCTGCTTCTTTCAACTCCATGCATTTCTGTGCTGCAATTCTGTATTTCAATTTCTCTTTCCCTCCTTTGTCTTTTGCGATAAATACAATGCAAGAAATTCTAGATGCTCGGATCTGACCTGGAGCAACTTCAGGTATACTGAAACAACTTGGGGGAGCAAAATAGTATTTGGTGAACTAAGGAAAGATCGGTCAGCACAACCTCTGAATGCTCTCATCATACTCTCCAACTGCTGCAGAAAACAAGGACAAAAGACATTTCACCATTTTTGTCCTGCATTGTGAAACACTTTTTTGAATCTCTAGTGCCTGCCGAAGCTGTAGGCTCAGCCTTTAGAAAGAGAGAGTGTGAAGTTCTCCTCTGGACAGCAGATTTCTGCAGCAATCTTCCTCTACAGCCATTCTGCCTCCCTCTGTTTTCCACAATTCAGCAGAGAATTTACAAGCCATAAAACTGCATTATTCAGTTATGAAGTAACAGCCTCATCACCGTGACTTCAGCAAAGGCTCATAAAAGCCAGCGTCAGATTTATAAGCGCAGGAATTGCCAGCTGCGTCCAACATATGGTTTGCAGTGACAGGCTTGCTGGTTTCTGTCACCTGATAAGGTAAAATTGTGATTAGGTGTATTGCAGATAGTTGTTGTAAATGATTAAATGGCTTAAAGCCCAAGTCAAGCATGTCACATGGTGCACTTTCCTTGAGGAGATAGTATTGTCTGCTGGGATGATGTTTTCTTCATTGCAAATGAACCTTCAAGTTCTTTGTTGTTTTTCCTGAAAGCAGTTGTCGTGCAGAAAGCTGCTGTTCCCATGTCACAGTTTTGTCACTGTCCCATGGGTAATTAACAATTTTCCCCTCTTTTGATGCTCCTTCAACATACCCAAGTGGAATGTTCACCCTGTGGGTAAAGTAGAAGCCAAGGGACTCAACTGGCCTGCCTTGGAAGAGCCAGAGGCACATTGCTTTGCTTTTTGGGTAATTTTTGTGTCTACTTGTTTTGAAAGACAGAGGCCATATTTTCCTTTTTTCAGTTTCTTCAGGAGCTCACTAGATCCATGTGATCTTTCAAACCTGGCTGCCAGTGACTCAGAAAGTTTATTTATTCTTTTCTCACTTGAGGCTCTATTTCATAGCACGGTATTAGTGGCCTGCAAAATACTAATGAAGACATCAAGCCTGTTTTTCCTCACAGGAGTATGAAAAAGGGTGAAAGACACTAAGACCCCATATATCACCCACATATATATATATATCTGGAGGGTATTCACATTGATTATTTCAAATACTTCACAAACTGCTCTAAGGCAAAAAAAAAATTGTTAGTGTAGTCTGGAGCTTGTTATTATGAACAAACCGAAACTGAGATGTTGAAAGGTCTTTTACATCACTTCAGAGTAGCTGTTGCCCATTAACTGTGCTCTAATATTGCAGAAATTTTAAAGGGCATTTGAAAATCATTAAAAGATGAGACATTTAAAGATCATTTAGAAGGCATTGTAAGTGACCTGCATGGCCCTGGATATTCTGCTATGTCCATGGTTGCCTGTGTGGACGCTTCTTCTGTTTTACAAATTAGCCCTGTGCTAGTTCAGCAGTCATGAAATTAATGAAGTTTTTAATTTGAAACATTTAGAGTTGGTGTTAATCTTGCCATCATTCCTATCATTTTATCTAGTTACATAAAATACGGTGGTTCATGGAACAGCAGACTGTTGTCTCTATTTTTCGCTCAAGCAGTGATCTAGTGTGAGGTGTCCCTGCCCATGGCAGGGGGGTTGGAACTAGATGATCCTTGTGGTCCCTTCCAACCCTGACTGATTCTATGATTTTGTGATTCTATCTGGTGACACAAGTCACCAACAATCTGCTTCTGTTTGTTGTGATCGACCATCTGTTTTTTTTCTATATTGTTTACAAATATTTGTTTCAAAATGAAGGCCTGGAGAAGAGGAGACTCAGGGGTGATCTTATTGCTGTCTGCAACTACCTGAAGGGAGGTTGTAGACAGGCAGATGTTGGTCTCTTCTCCCAGGCAGCCAGCACCAGAACAAGAGGACACAGTCTCAGGCTGCACCAGGGGAGGTTTAGGCTGGATGTTAGGAAGAAGTTCTATCCAGAGAGAGTGATTGCCCATTGGAATGGGCTGCCTGGGGAGGTGGTGGAGTCACCATCATTGGAGGTGTTCAGGAGGAGACTTGATGGGGTGCTTGGTGCCATGGTTTAGTTGTTTATGTGGGTTGGATTGGTTGATGGGTTGGACGTGATGATCTTGAGGGTCTCTTCCAACCTGGTCTGGTTTATTCTATTCTATTCTATTCTATTCTATTCTATTCTATTCTATTCATGGCTATTCTGATTTTGTAATAATGTTTGAGATCTGATTCCATACCACTATGAAAATGACATAATCCTGAGCATAACATTATAGAATACAACATTATGAATGAGAATATTTCCAAGAAAAACAATACATGATGAATTTAGAAAAGGTAGTGCCTCCTGACCTTAATGTTTGCCTGAAAGTCAGAATGACATAAGTCTGGTTTGAGAGGTGTTTTGTGGTTCATGACACAGGCATCAGTGCCGCCAGCAAGCTTGTATACTGCAAATGATATATTTCTGAGGTTCCACAGAGCATTGCAGCCTGTGAGGGATGCTGAATTATGTTTCAAATGAAAGAAAATGTGAAACATAAAAGGGAGAGTGGAAGCCACTCTTCAGGCAGAGTCAGAAGTGTGAGCTGCAAAACAGGGAGAGGGCAGTGCTTGGTACTTCTCAGAAGTCTGAGTCTCTTCTCCCAGGCAACCACCAACAGAACAAGAGGACACAGTCTCAAGTTGTGCCAGGGGAGGTTTAGGCTGGATGTTAGGAAGAAGTTCTTCACAGAAAGAGTGATTGGCCATTGTAATGTGCTGCCCAGGGAGGTGATGGAGTCACCATCACTGGAGGTATTTAGTAAGAGACTGGATAGGGTGCTTGGTGCTATGGTTTAGTTGATTAGATAGTGTTGGATGATAGGTTGGACTCGATGATCTCAAAGGTATTTTCCAACTTGGTTGATTCTATTCTATTCTATTCTATTCTATTCTATTCTATTCTATTCTATTCTATTCTATTCTATTCTATTCTATTCTATTCTATTCTATTCTATTCTACTCTATTCTATTCTATTCTATTCTGTTCCGTTCCGTTCCGTTCCGTTCCATTCCATTCCATTCCATTCCATTCTATCCCATCATTCCTTGGAAGCAGTGTGATATTTGTTTTGTTCTGCTTTTGATGGATCTCTAACTGCTTCTAACCTTTCCTCTTGAATAGAAATTTCAGAAAGATGCTTTAAGACATAAATTTTTGTGCTAAAAAGAAAAAAAAATGAAAATAAAGAAAAAGAACTGTGTGAAAATGTATTAAGGCAGTGACATGCATAAAAATATCATGTTAAGTCAGAAACATTTCAAACCAATGTGACATGAAAATGTGGTGATATTCAAATCAGCTAAAACATTGCTTCAATGCTTATGAGTATTCCATAAGTGCTCTGATGTCCCTGGAAACAGAAGGTGTTGCTGAATATCTGAAGAGAATGGTGAGCTGTACACCTTACACTGCATGTAGTAATGCAGACATTTTTGTTTGAGAAAGGATGACAACAGTTTTTGCAACCCTAGTAGGTAATACTGTCATTTGGTGGGCCCAAATTACTCTAGTAGTCTTTTGAAATTATTAATCATTGGTTCGGATTAACCTCAACTATGCAGTTCCATAGATGTCATTAGCACTCCAGTGAAGAGTAGAATAAACTGACTGTATTGTGGACAGTTCTTGTTTCTTACCACCATCTTTGTATTCAATTTTCCAAGTAAAATACACCATTAGTATATCACAAAGCAATCTGCAGCAAGTAGAATAGAATAGAATAGAATAGAATAGAATAGAATAGAATAGAATAGAATAGAATAGAATAGAATAGAATAGAATAGACCTTTATTTAGAATAAACCAAACCAGGTTGGAAGAGACCTTCAAGATCATCGCGTCCAACCCACCAACGAATCCAACCCACCTAAACAACTAAACCATGGCACCAAGCACCCCATCAAGTCTCCTCCTGAACACCTCCAATGACGGCGACTCCACCACCTCCTTGGGCAGCCTATTCCAGTGGGCAATCACTCTTTCAGAATAGAATAGAATAGAATAGAATAGAATAGAATAGAATAGAATAGAATAGAATAGAATAGAATAGACCAGACCAGGTTGGAAGAGACCTTTGAGATCATCGTGTCCAACCTATCATCCAGCGCCACCTAATCAACTAAACCATGGCACCAAGCACCCTATCAGGTCTCCTTCTAAACACCTCCAATGATGGTGACTCCACCACCTCCTTGGGCAGCCCATTCCAATGGGTAATCACTCTCTCTGTGTAGAATTTCTTCCTAACCTCCAGCCTAAACCTCCCCTGGTGCAGCTTGAGACTGTGTCCTCTTGTTCTGGTGCTGGCTGCCTGGGAGAAGAGACCAACCTCTGTAATTAAATACATAAAGAAGTCCTGGTGTAAAGTATGTTTGAGGCAGGTACCTGGTGTGCATTTGCTGAAGCTTGTTGCCTTTTGTCCAGGTTGATCAATGCAGCATGGGCATGGACTCTGCTGGGTTTTAGTGCAGTAAAGGATAATGATGCATAGAGTTAAAACCTGTAATTAATTAAGCCCAGACAGACGTCTGTGTCTGCTGTAGCAGACTGCTGTGGTCTTGGGTGTGCCTTGTCCTCTGGGAAGTGTGTCAGCTTCCTGAGCCACACCGGCCTCAGTGGGATTGCAGGGGAGGCTGCAGGCACTACCAGCAGACTTCTTCAGCATTCTTTTCGAGAAAATTGGCAGGCTTCTGGGAACTGGGATCTCAAATTCCTCGTCCCTTCATCCAAAATTCCAGGTAGATATTGAATATGTACCTCACTGATATTAAGCTTTTGGCTCTGTCATTAGTTTAAAAAATTATGTTTACTGGACTTGCATGTTTTACTTGCCCCTCAAGGCACATATCTACAAGTTTATCTAAATTTTCTATTGATTTTATCATATCCTCCATTTCAAATTAGACAATTCCTACTTATTCCTTTCTGCAAAAATGGCTCAGAAGTCACTTTTGTGCTGGCACATGAGAAAATGAGACCAGTTGTACTTCAGAACAACACTTCAAAGATTTTATTGATTTTTTTTCCTTCTTTTTTTTTTTCCAGAGGAATGTTTCATCAAGGGCTTTCAGTGAAGTTCTTTTGTCAACGCTTCTTGTGATATATAGTGCCCTAAAAAGGCAAAATGTTGTCTTTTTAGATTATTGACCTTCTAGGGCAGAGGACTCAGTGACTCAATATTTCAAAACCCAGAATCATTTGAAATTGCAGTATATTGGTGATGCAGATTTTTCTGCTCAGAGCATTTAGAGATACATCCTTGCAGGAAGCAAAATGTGAAGGCAGCTTTCAGTTCGAGATGTCGTCTCTGACAGTATTGTGTATTTTCCTCCTCTTTGTGTGCATGTATAATCAGTTTAAGATCAGAGAAATCTGATTTACATAATGTGGTAAACATTTCATTTTGGTCTTCTTTCTTTTAGCTGTAACTCAGGTTATGAATTTTGTGTGGTTGTTTTTTTCAGAGGTAACTAACAGAATGTCTGTATTTTATACAAGGTTACACTCCTCTATGTAGAGATGCTCTCACAGTTGTATGTGTTTATGGGTACAGAGGAGGATGAGAGGGAGTAACAGAGTTGAGGGGAAGAAACAGTGTACTGTGAGACATGAGATAAGGGGTTTATTGTGAGTCTTTCAGGATCTGGCTGTATTACTGGAGATGAGCCATGACACAGTTATGCAGTTTTCCTGGACAAGTGCTGATAAACCCTTATGGCACACCAAAGCAGAGGGGGTCCATATTGGAGATGGATCAGGGGAGATCCTTGAGAACCTTTTATAGTGCTTTTAAAAAAATAATAATCTGTAGGATTATTAATTATATCCATCTGCTTTTAAAGCTAAAATCAATTCACTGTCATGGCCTGGAGTGAGAGCTTACATCCTCATCATCATAGAATCATAGAATCATCAAATCATAGAATCAATAAGGTTGGAAAAGACCTCAAAGATCATCAAGTCTAACCTGTCACCACAGACCTCATGACTAAACCATGGCACCAAGTGCCACGTCCAATCCCCTCTTGAACACCTCCAGGGATGGTGACTCCACCACCTCCCTGGGCAGCACATTCCTATGGCGAACGACTCTCCCTGGGCAGCACATTCCTATGGCGAACGACTCTCTCTGTGAAGAACTTTCTCCTAACCTCAAGCCTAAACTTCCCCTGGTGCAGTTTGAGACTGTGTCCTCTTGTTCTGGTGCTGGTTGCCTGGCAGAAGAGACCAACTCCCTTCTGGCTACAACCACCTTTCTGGTAGTTGTACACAGCAATAAGGTCTCCCCTGAGCCTTCTCTTCTCCAGGCTAAACAATCCCAGCTCCCTCAGCCTCACCTCATAGGGCTTGTGCTCAAGGCCTCTCCCTAGTCTCCTTGCCCTTCTCTGGACACGTTCAAGAGTCTCAATGTCCTTCTTAAATTGAGGAGCCCAGAACTGGACACAGTACCCCCCAAAGACAAGTGGTAGCAGATGCCACTGAGCACACTCTGGGACTGACCTGAAACTGTACAGTGGGACATGTTTTGGGAGGAAGGATCAGTTCAGATGAGCTCTTCTCACAGTCCCATGAAGCAGGAATAACATCTCTTACAAAGTTCTCATTAATCTCCTCCTTTTTTTTTCTTTCTTTTTTTTTTTCTTTTTGTTTTTAGATTAATGACTATGCTACACTTTGACAGCTTGTAATGAGTTTTTCCAAGATGGATATCTGCCTTAAGCCATATTATTTTAATTATTTTCTTTGGGAAAATGGTGACCATAAAATGTTAGGCATTTGGGGGAATAAAACAGAGAAAGAAAACGTTGGGGTTTTGTTCTGATGCTGATAAGTTTAGTGGCTGTCAATGAGTAGCTGTTTTGAGGGAGACCTGAAATTTGGTTGGTGGTAGGGATGAGGGGCTGAATTTCTGCTAAGAAAGTGTTTTTGATGTGTTCCTCCTCTACTTACCAGAAAGTAAAGCTGTGTGTTTGTCTGTTCTCAGTGAATACTCCTCAGATCTCCTTTGCAGCCATGCGGAGCACCTCCTGGTGCAGGCTGAAGAACGCTCTGCCTCATGGTGGCAGGGCTTCCATGAGGAATATTGGGCTGCATGTGCTATCCATGATATCCCCACTCACAGAGTGACCTAGGGAACCACTCATTTGTGTAAGTAAGGCACCATATTTACCAGCATGCACCAGTAGGAAGGGACTGCTCAGGAGGGACTGCTCTGATCCTCCATCTCAAAGCAGTGTGTGATGTGCAGCCTCACATCACATATATTGTCTCCCACATGTGAACTGAAGTGTCCACCCATGCAGCATTGGCTGCTACAGCATTTGAGTTTTGTGGTTCACTCACAGATTCCTGACTCCTGATTCACAGTGCTTGGAATACCCAAAATGGGTATTCCATGAAGTTGGAAATCATACTCCTGCCATTAAACGCAGCCAGCAGTGGTCCCTAACAGTCAGGGGCTTCTTTTTGTGTGTGTGTGCACTTTGTTTAGGTCTGTTTCTAATGTGTTTAAGTGTTTAGTGACTTTATCTATAGCTGTGCAATCAAGGGTGAGGTATATCTGATGCACACCCCTGGAGAGACTTTAGATGAGCTAGGCACTTTGTCTCATGAAATGTAAATGTATGCAGATGGCGTTTTTTCTTATATAAAAGATGATCATGTGGTGTGGGGGCTGGCAGTCACATTTATCCTTATTAAAAAAGGGCCAGAGAGCCAAGGTTTGTTTGGTCCCACAGCAGCACCAAATGATGGCAGGGGAAAAAAGAAATAAAATCAAGTCCTACCCTAACCTTTTTGTTCCTTTTAAGCTGTGCTTAAGGGAGGCCTTGGGTAAGGAACAAGGAGAAACAAATACCTACAAGTGAGGTATGAACATCAGTCAAACCTTTCAGTTTTTGAAAAGGAGGCAGAAACAACACATGCCTACAAAATCAGGTAAGGCTGTCAGTGTTGTCAAGTCTTGCAGCCTGTAGCAACTGATGTCAGGTCTGTGGGAGGCACAAGACTTCTGTGTCTCTGATTTTGAGTTAGCAAACAGAAAGATAAAAAGCAAAACATACAGTCTTGTCCATAAATAAAAGAAAAACAGTAAATGTTTTTTCTAATTCCCTGCCTCCACCACCATCAGTGAGGAGGGACCAAAGTAGTTCCAGGCTGGTTTAGTTGTGTGCTTCTTGCTAAAACTTAATATAAACCATATGTGTGAGAAGTTCCTGGTACTCCAGTGAGAGCAGCATATTGACAGCAGAGCAGACAGACCAAGGAAGCCAAGCTGTTTTTCCACGAATCTTAGATATTCTTGTTAGAGAGATGATGTTAAATTCCAGTATCTGGTTAAGACTTAACAGCAGCAGTCCCTGAGATCCTCATCCCTCTCAGTGAGACCAGATGCTGTCACGATCTCAGTGAAAGTACCTGGCGGTGGTGATGAGGATTGACATTAGGACGTTACTGCAGGCTGTTGAACTGCAGGTGTGAGCAGATCCTCAGTGAATAGGGGCAGGTGATCCCCAGGGTCCTCCAGGAGGAGTTGGAGAAACTTACAGGCCAGAGCCTTTGCCTGCTGCTTCTACAAGGATGTCAATATTACCATACCAAATGATGGCCATTCTAATTTGAGACAACTCTGCTGTTCCTGTCAGCAGATAAACATCTTAACTGATTCTGAATCTAATGACTGTAAATGGAGCCTATGTGGCAGGGTTAGTGAGGTGCCATACCTTCAGCCAGCTAATAATTAAAGACATGACCCTGTTCAGCATGTTCACATTCTAGGTTTGAATTTATTTGGGTTACATTTTAGTCATATTCTCTGCCATCAATACAGTTTGGTATCTTCTTTGTCCTGAGTGCTGCATGAATGAAAATGAAGAGCAGTTTACTTTGACTACGGAGAGTCCAAAGCAAACAATGGCAGGCTAAGTTCACAAACAGTTGAGAGCAGCCCTGCAGAGAAGAACTTGAAGATACTGGTGGATGAAAAATTGGACATGAGCTGGAAATGTGCATTCACAGCCCAGAAGACTGACTGTATCCTGGGCTGCATTGAAAGAAGTGTGGCCAGCCAGCAGGTCAAGGTGATTCTGCTGTTCTACTCTGTTCTATTGAGACCTCACCTGGAGTACTGAATTTAGATTCCTCAATACAGTGAATACATGGATATATTAGAGTGGGTCCAGAGGAGAGCCACAAAAACTATGAGAAACATGAGACACCTCTCCTGTGAAGAAAGCCTGAGAAGGCTCCAGAGGGACCTTACTGTGACTTTTCACAGTTTATTAGAATGTGTATTAGAATGACAGAGACTTCTTACCACGGTCTGTAGTGACAGATCAGGGGGTAATGGCTTTAAAAGGTTCAGCTTAATTAAGAAATTTCCTACAAGGGTGGTGAGATGCTGGAACTGGTTGCCCAGAAAAGTTACGACTGTCCCCTCGTTGGAACTGTTTGAGATCATGTTGTAGGGGCTTTGAGGTCCGTGAAAGATGTCCATGCCAATGGCAGGGGTGTCGGACTAGATGGTCTTTAAAGGTCTCTACCAAGCCAAACTGTTCTATGATTTTGTGATTCTAAAATAAATTAGCATAATAACCAGCAGCTGGACTGACTTGGCTTTTGTAACATCTTCATAGGTATTGTGTACAGGAGAACATAAGAAAGCATAAATAAGTTCCTCAGGGGCTGATGAGTCTTTGAAAGGCAGAAGGCAGACTAACAATGGTTACCATGAACTGCACAGAAGTTATGAGTGAGCCATAATAAATTCTACAGGCTTTGAAAGTCAGGACAAGTACCTTATATTTGATAGAGCAGAGCAGAGCAGAGTGGGTTAGTGACACGCAGATGAGATTATATGGTCAAAGGCATGATCCTGAGAAATGATGTCTGCATGAGGTTTCAGGATGGGTGTGAATAGTACACAAGCCCATGTGATTCAAGTAGAAATGACAGTTTAAGATACATTTCATCTGTTCAGATGTCTGTGAAAGTATATCCAGTTATCCAGAGAGAATCAATACCTCATATGCATGGCATAATAAATACAGGATCTGGAATGAGAAAATGCTGCCAAAACTGTAGACCATAAATACGGTAATGGGACTCCAATAAGTGAGGTGGAAGGGACTACCCATTTCTTTTTCTTCATATCAGTACTTCTTTTGTCACAGATATCTGAGTTCCCTGGATACAGCGAGGCTCAGCATTTACCAGCTATTAATTGAAATTAATTATCCCAGGTTTTGAGTATTCAGTAAATGTTTGATGCCTTTCTGCCTGACAGTGACTGTCTCTTAATGACTGCTGTCAGGTTGTGTGAAAAAGTATGAAGAGAAGTATGTGAACATTGTGACAAGGTCTGATTTGGTCATACACTCCTGTTTAATACTGCAAAATGTTTTCAGTCTTCAGAAGTGCAGCACTTTTACAGGGTTTGTGGCTGTTGCATCAGTAGGGAGCTTGGCACACTATTGACTCTGCAACTTACTCTTGAACAAGGGAAAGCAGGCAAACAAGGAATTTCAGTCTCTTGCCCCTGGAACCCATGAGCATGGCCTTTCAGAATAAATGGTTGTCATGTGTTTAGTTTTATGGTACCTCTAAAGGACTTACATGAGTAATAAAACTTAAAGTCATTTTTATTAGAGTTCTACCTTAGGAACAAAGGAAGGCTTCCATAAAGGTCATATTTGTTTCTGAAATCATAAAATTGGATCCTCTTCTTTTGGGTATTTCTTACCTGGAAAAATCTTTTCCTTGTATCTCTGAACAACTCTTTAGAAGCGGCTTTTGTCTTTTCTTTTTTATTTTTCCTTTTTTTTTTTTCCTTAAATATAGCATATCAGAGCTCCTTGACTCAAAGCCAACACTGTGTTTAGTTTTACTCTGAAATGTTGTTTGCTTTCTGTGCATATGGACACGGGTGTGCAGGACTGCAGTCTTCCACAAGGACAGCCTTTTCAGGTTAACGTGCTGACCTGCACTCTGGACCTCTCAGGCCCAGAGTAAACCGAATGAGTAGAGAGTGGCAGAGTGCTGCCATCCCTTGGTCCATGGCAGGGCTGGCAAAGTTACACGTAGCCCTTGCACAGGGCACAAGCTGCAATTACAGTATAGCCTGCTACCTTGCTTTTGACAATCAAATAAGCACAACCTTATCTCTGCTATGCCTGATAACGCTGAGAGAGGAGGGAGTGTTTTTTGCATATATTATTCATACTTATTAGAAAACAAAGAGAATACAGGGATGCTTGTCTTCTTCCAGGCATTTAGATCCACATCAGAGACATGAGCAATTGCACCAAGTGCTGTTGAAGGACTTCAGAGCTCTTTTGCAAATGGCAGGAACTCTCTTCACCTCAGTCTCTGCCAGAGGGTAGATGAAGCCCTGTGAATAGCTGCCTCTCAAGGTCAAAAATGCTACTTTGTTGAATGCAAACTAATGAAATAATCTATTTAAACTAAAACCATTTTCTATGCTGTATTCCTGACTAAGTATGATCTGAATGCCTTCAGAATCTCAAGGAGCAGCTGTTAGGTCCCATAGCAGTTTTCTCTGACTTACATTATAAAGCCAAGTTGCTGCTGCTGCAAATGTAAAATCCTGCAGGGTCCTTGGAGTTCTTTTATAGGGTAGCACAAAACTGTCTCCTCTATAATCTGTTTTCTGAACTGGCAATTTCTTCTTTACTTACATAAAATTGAGGATTTGGAGGGAAAAAAAAAAAAGCTTCAAAAAACCCCACAAAACCCCAACAACAAACAAAGCCTTCCTCCCTGTATAGTAATGGATATCCTTATTTCATGTCTGCTGCTACTATTGCTGCTTTAATAAATCTTCTAGATTGCACAAACCCTTTTAGTGTTGCCACCAAAACTGATAGATTATTTGCTCTAATCCTCATTTCTTTGCCTAATACTGTAATTATTATGCTCAGGTGACCCAGTTTTCTAAATGTAGATTCCATGTGAAGGGTACATTAAAATTAGAAAGATGATATGATATGATATTATTATTATATTATATTATTCATAGTATATTTTATTATAACATATTTATTTTAGAGATTAAATTATATATCTTATATTATGTTATGTTATGCTATATTATGTTATGTTATATTATATTATATTATATTATAAACTCTTTCTTCTACACTGTGCTGGGTTACACCGCCCTGGGCTGGGGAGGGTTGCGAGAGCCCTGCTTCCCCCAGGGGACAGAAGAAACCTGATCCAGGTGGATGTGGTTTCTCCCTCCTGGGAGGAGGGGTCCCTAAAGTCAAAGTTGGTCTGTTCTGCTCTCCCTTCCTGTCCAGCAAAACTGTAAAGAGGAGGGCAGGGCAGCCATTCTTTTTTCTTTGCTCCTGCCTTGCCTGCTCAAAAGGACCCTCTTGGTTCTGCCACATGGTCAGGCCTGATCTTCTCCCTGCCACATCCATGCATCTCTAAAATACTTTGCCAGGTGGCCAAGAAGGCCAATGGCATCCTGGCCTGCATCAGAAATAGTGTGGCCAGCAAAGCAGGGAAGTCATTCTGCCCCTGTACTCAGCACTGCTTAGGCCACACCTTGAGTACTGTGTCCAGTTCTGGATGCCTCAGTTTAAGAAGGACTTTGAGACTCTTGAATGTGTCCAGAGCAGGGCAACGAGGCTGGGGAGAGGCCTTGAGGAGAGACCTACAAGGAGAGGCTGAGGGAGCTGGGATTGTTTTGCCTGGAGAATGGTGGCGCAGGGGAGACCTTATTGCTGTCTACAACTACCTGAAGGGAGGTTGTAGCCAGGAGGGGGTTGGTCTCTTCTCCCAGGCAACCAGCACCAGAACAAGAGGACACAGTCTCAAATTGTGCCACGGGAAGTTTAGGCTTGAGGTGAGGAGAAAGTTCTTCACAGAGAGAGAATTGTTGGCCGTTGCAATGTGCTGCCCAAGGAGGTGGTGGAGTCACCATCCTTGGAGGTGTTCAAGAGGGGATTGGACGTGGCACTTGGTACCATGGTTTAGTAGTCATGAGGTCTTGGGTGGCAGGTTAGACTTGATGATCTTTGAGGTCTTTTCCAACCTTATTGATTCTATGAAATCCACATACATTGAGGGAGATACAAGGCCATCCAAATTTGGTTTTGTATATTTATCTTATTCATCCTTTTTCCTTACCCTTGTAATCCCTCCCTGTTATTGAGATATATATATATATATATAGTTAAAAAAAATTATTTCTCCTACTTCCAAACTGACTCCAGGTTAATTTTTTGGTAGATTAAACTCCAGTAAAGGCTTAAACCACCACATACACACATTGACCTTTTCCATCAACTGAATGAGCATTGACAAACATGTTCCTTTCCAATGCTTAGGATTCAGAATGGAATAAATTTATGTAATTGCTCATCTATTTATCTGCTTTTTCAATATGTGGGTACTTTCAAAGCAGAGTGTGGGAAATGTGGTTGGGATCCATAATGAATGATGACAAGTAATGATCCTCCTATCTGTCAGACACATGAATACGCTATCGCCCTGGCTGAACCTGAAGGAAAGATGTTGACTGCTTTGCTGTATAACAATTTTGGGAAAAGGCATTAATGCAGCTGGGAAATCCTTCTCCACATTCCTTTTCCATTCACTGTTTTGCTGATTTGAAAGATTGCTAATTTAAATACCTTGTACAATCCCTGAGATCTGGTTGCATCTTCTGCAGCCGACAGGAGCTAGTAGTCCTTCTCAGCAGCTTTGACTGAGCATTTGAAGAATTAAGCTCATGCCTGAATTTAGTGGGGAAAGAATGCCATTACTTTTTTCATGGCAGCTTCAGTTAGTTGTGCTCATTATCCCTGGAAGCATCTAGAAGAAATCTGATCCATGAACATACACTGCATATTGCTGCTGGAGTCAAGCAGGGAGGCATCCCTAGTTATTAGTATTTCCCTGCAAGGATCCAAGGAGCTATATGACAGGTTGGACTTGATGATCTTTGAGGTCTCTTCCAACCTTGGTGATTCTGTGAGAAGGATTCTGTGAGAAGGACCACTTTCCCATGTGTGGGTACTGATTACTACAATATGTGTGTATGCATGCACATGTATATAAAGGTACACATTTTATCAACCATTGCCTTAGCTCTGATCTTCACATTTAAGGTTTGAAAAAGGCAAGTCTGGCATCATCTGATTCCCACAGATCTTCTCATTCACTCAATCTGAAACTGAGCATAGGATTGGTCTTGAAAAATTCTCACCATGAGCTCTTGTCCTGGATGATGTTCATGTTAGATTGTTCTACCCATTATTCATAGAATCATAGAATCATAGATAGATTCAATAAGGTTGGAAAAGACCTCAACGATCATCAAGTCCAACCTGTATTCTACCCATTCTAGTACTGTCCTACTTGCATGATTTTGAACTTGACAGTTAAATGCTGCAGCCATAACATCTTTGAGACCTGTTGGCTGGAGTGGCCTACGGGATAAGAATTGTAAGGAGAAATATAAATACAACAGAACATCTCAGAAGCTGAGCAAGTATGAAACCAATTTTCATTTGTTCTGCTTTTCCCAGAGCCCTTGTTTCTTGTGCAATACATTTTTACTTTGGGCTGTAGCCTCTATTCTGCTGCAATTTATAATGGATGTTCATGATGCTCCCTTCTAATTTTATCATATATTGAATGTTTGCCAGAATATATTTGTTGATTCTTGAATATATATCAGTACCTGTCCCTTGGCCTCATTTTTTTTTTCTTTTCTGTTTTTGTTTTGTGACATTGTGAGTGTGACCTGTTTTTCATCGATTTAGACAATTATTTGGGTTCGTCATGATTAGCTTATTGATTAATTTATTTATTAGAGACCTGACTGCTGCTCTGAGCAGCCCTGTGGAGGAGAACCTTGGAGTTCTGGTGGATAACAAGTTATTGATGGGTCAGCAATGTGCCCTTGTGGCCAAGAAGGCAAATGCGATCCTGGGGTGCATTAAGAAGTATCGGGATGGAGATTGGAGTCAGTAGAGCTGACCAATATGATCGAGTATTGCTCCTTTATCGTTCCGGTATTGCAGGACTATGGTGCGAGTATAGCACAGTAAAGTAAAGCATAGAAGAAGAAGAGAAAGGAAAGGCAGAAGTGCATAGCAAGGGAACTTCTACAACTTATATAAACTAGGAGAGCCTCATTGGCATGGCTTCATTGGTTCCCTGTGAGTGACCACACATCGCACTACTATAGATTATTGGTCCAACTACTAACGACACACGAGGTTTGTTGATGCAGGTGCATGTCCTGTTGTCCCAAGATAACTTTCTATGTTTATAGCTACCAGTACCCTGTTTTAGTTACATGCTGCAGGCACAGCACTGGTTTGCTACACTGCTAGCGTGCTCTGCACTAATGCTGAGCATGGCCTACCGCCATGTCAGGCTCTAGGCCTGCACTGCCAGATTGCTCACACTGCTCATCGCTGGCATTGCCACAAAGAAGAGTGTGTCCAGCAGATCAAGGGAAGTTCTTACCCTGAGACCTCACCTGAAATATTGTGTCAGTTTTTGGGTTCCCCAGTTCAAGAGGCTCAAGGATCTACTGGAGAGAGTCCAATGGAGAGCTACCAGGATGATTAAGGGGCTGGAGTATGTGCCCTATGAGGAGAGAATGAGAGACCTGTTTAGGCTGGAGAAGAGAAGTCTGAGAGGAGATTTAATAAATGTTTATAAGTTTCTGAGGGCTGAGTGTCAAGAGAGAGGGAACAGGCTCTACTCCATTGCATGGTTTAGTTGATTAGATAGTGTTGGATGACAGATTGGACTTGATGATCTCAAAGGTCTCTTCCAACCAGGTCAATTCAATTCTATCCTATCCTATCCTATCCTATCCTATCCTATCCTATCCTATCCTATCCTATCCTATCCTATCCTATCCTATCCTATGATAGGACAAGAGGTAATTGATATAAACTACAGCACAGGAGGTTCCACCTCATCATGAGGAGGAACTTCTTTACTGTGAGGGTCACAGAGAAATGGAACAGGCTGCCCAGGGAGGTTGTGGAGTCTGTTCTGGAGATTTTCAAGGTCCATGAGGATGTGTTCCTGTGTGACCTGTGCTATATTCTATGGTCCTTCTCTGGCAGGGGGGTTGGACTTGATGATCTTCAAAGGTCTTCTCCAACACTGAACATCCTATGATCCTGAAAAAAACCCTTTGGTGACATTTGAGAAGAGGGAATCCCAAACTTTACTGATTATTCGCAAACTATTTTATTCCATCTTTATCCATGGACTTTCTGAACAGGATAGTCCTGTGTACCCCTGAGGCCTGTCTCAGTGTAGTGTGTGTGTGCACCTTTAAGAACAACTGAGAGACATGAATAGGGAGTCTAATTTTCTGCCCATCCCTTATCTAGCTTTCCTTCCATGATAGTATTCACCAGCTTTTGCTTTAGTGACGCATATAAAATGCAGTTTAAAAAAATCAATACTGGTCTAAGTGTTGCTTGCTACTAGTTCATTCTCTTTGGGAAATTATGTATCTATATACTCCATAAAGCTAGTCAATTGTTAAAAAATAAATAATTCTTAAATCACAATTGTTTACTTTGCTTTATGGAAGTTTGGTATTACACAAAGACCTCACTGAAGTAAACTAAGTGCCTCGTAATGCATCTTAAGGGCCTCTTAAGTGCATCCAAGTGCCAGGTTCTGCACATTGGCCACAACAACCCCATGCAGTGCTACAAGCTGGGGTCACAGTGGCTGGAGAGCAGCCAGGCAGAGAGGGACCTGGGGGTACAGGTTGATAGCAGGATGAACATGAGCCAGCAGTATGCCCAGGTGGCCAAGAAGGCCAATGGCATCCTGGCCTGTATCAGGAATAGTGTGGCCAGCAGGAGCAGGGAGGTCATTCTGCCCCTGTACTCTGCACTGGTTAGGCCACACCTTGAGTCCTGTGTTCAGTCCTGGACGTCTCAATTCAAGAAAGATGTTGAGTTGCTGGAATGTGTCCAGAGAAGGGCAACAAAGCCGGGGAGGGGTTTGGAGCACAAGCCTTCTGAGGAGAAGCTGAGGGAGCTGGGGTTGCTTAGCCTGGAGAAGAGGAGGCTCAGGGGAGACCTTCTTGCTGTCTACAACTACCTGAAGGGAGGTTGTAGCCGGGAGGGGGTTGGTCTCTTCTCGCAGGCAACCAGCACCAGAACAAGAGGACACAGTCTCAAACTGTGCCAGGAGAGGTTTAGACTGGATGTTAGGAAGAAGTTCTTCACCAAAAGAGTTGTTGGCCGTTGCAATGGGCTGCCCAGGGAGGTGGTGGAGTCACCATCTCTGGAGGTGTTCAGGAGGGGATTGGACATGGCACTTGGTGCCATGGTTTAGTTGATTAGATAGTGTTGGGTGATAGGTTGGACACAATGATCTCAAAGCTTTCTTCCAACCTGATTAATTCTATTATATTCTAAACCCTGTGGGAGAGAGTGCATTGGAGTTTGGATCTTGAGATCTTCAGTCCCAGGTCAGTTCTGAGTCTCCTTTTCTTACTGTGATTGCAACATGCAGACATGGAAGTAATCATCAAAAAAGTTGCAAAAGACCATGATTGTTATCAGAAGAATGTTCGGAATCATTTGATCCTGGTCGCAGAACACAAGGAAACTTAAGGCAATGCTACACATATGATTTTCACATTTTGGTCATGGAGTTAAGTCCAAAATAGCACTGTCTTTGATTTCTTCCTAGCAGAAATTAATGAGCATTACACAGAACATTTTGTCCTGTTGAGAAGCAAGTTCTTGCTCTTAGATTGTGTATAACACTCACATGTCAGTGACTTTTCATAATATGAGGATAGCATCCTGGCCTGCATCAAGAATAGTGTGGCCAGCAGGAGCAGGGAAGTCATTGTGCCCCTGTGCTCAGCACTGGTTAGGCCACATCTTGAGTACTGTGTCCAGTTCTGGGCCCCTCAGTTTAAGAAGGACATTGAGACACTTGAAGAAGTCCAGAGAAGGGCAACGAGACTGGGGAGAGGCCTTGAGCACAGCCCTACAAGGAGAGGCTGAGGGAGCTGCGGTTGCTTGGCCTGGAGAAGAGGAGGCTCAGGGGTGACCCTTATTGCTGTCTACAACTACCTGAAGGGAGGCTGTAGCCATGAGAGGGTTGGTCTCTTCTTGCAGGCAACCAGCACCAGAACAAGATGATGCAGTCTGAAGCTGCACCAGGGAAAGTTTAGGCTGGAGGTGAGGAGAATGTTCTTCACTGAGAGAGTTGTTAGCCAACCACAGATGGTGGTGGAGTCCCCATCCCTGGAGGTGTTCAAGAGGGTATTGGATGTGGCACTTGGTGCCATGGTCTAGTCATGAGGTCTATGGTGACAGATTGGGCTTGATGATCTTTGAGGTCTCTTCCAACCTTGGTGATTCTGTAATTCCGTGTGAAATGTCGTAAGAAAAGCTTTAAGTTTTTTTCTCCTTCCCTCTTTCCAGCTACAGTTCTTCTGATTCTGCCATATATACAGCCCCATTTTTCAGCCTTTTTCCTTCAAAAGAATCAAAGTCAGAAGTCAATTGCATCTGTATTGTTGCCACTGCTGGAATGTTGGGGCTTTTTTCAACATTTTAAGCATGTGGTGCTACCTCTGAATGGACACAGATTGTTGAACAATAGTAAGATAATGCAGAGAAATCTTCAGTCTCTCAGTGTATTGAAAATGCTAAGTTTCTTCTGCCTTTAAAGATTTACAGGCTTGCTGGGTTGTGCTCAGCTCCTTTGATGTTTAAATAGTAGATGCTATAGTTCTCTCAGACATTAAACAGAAGTGATAGTTCAAGTCTCGATGGCTGGCAAAATGATCTCACTAAAATGTATGCCATCTGAAAGGACCTTGTGTGCCTTTGTCTGATTCTCACAGAGAATTTGAGGTGTATGTTGCTTGCATTTTAAATGTGCTACATGTTCAAGGGTCTGATTTTGTATTGGATTAGTTTAGAGGAAGTGTGTGTGTGGGGGGTGTTTCCATCTTGTTTGATTCTATCATGACCCCAAGGGAGTTTTTGCATTGACTTCAGTCACATTTGCAATGGCCACATGAGTCTGAAAAACACATGTCCTTTGCCAAGGAGTTGTTTTCCTTGATCCATTTGGCAAAACACTGATTTTGCTCCCCCATGTGCTCTGAATGAAATTTGAAATGAACGTCTGCTTTTATTAGACAGCAGCTTATGAGGCAGGGAATGGTGTCGTGTCTTTCCTAAGCGCTTTTGCAGAGCAGCAGCAGCACAGCTGCTAGAGGAGCTTTGCAATCTGTGTGTGCTAATTGCTGCAAAAAAAGTTCCTGGAATAAAGATTCTGTGTGTGGTTCCTTAAAGAAAAAAAGAAGTCCAGCCACAAAGTCTCGTTTGCATGCAGGAAGTAAGCCCATTGTCAGGAGTGGTTTGGCCCTTCTCCATTTTCCTCAAGGTGTTCACTTCCAGATGAGCTCTGGTCCCAGTAGTCTGGACAGTACACTTCATCTGCACTTTCTGTACCGAGGAAACCTTCTTGCTGTCTACAACTACATGAAGGGAGGTTGTAGCCAGGTGGGGGCTGGTCTCTTCTCCCAGGCAACCACCAACAGCACAAGAGGACACCGTCTCAAGCTGCTCCAGGGGAGGTTTAGGCTGGATGTTAGGAAGAAGTTCTTCACAGAAAGAGTGATTGCCCATTGGAGTGTGCTGCCCAGGAAGGTGGTGGAGTCACCATCACTGGAGATTCAGTATTCCTAAGGTTGGAAGGGACCTCAAAGATCATTGAGTCCAACCTGTAACCACAGACCTCAAGACTAGAGTAGGGAGGACACTACTGCCCACTGCAGGTTTGAACTCACGACCTTCCCATTAAGGGTCTGATGTGCTACCAACTGAGCCACATCCCAGTATGTTTAAGAGGAGATTGGATGAGGCACTTGGCGCCATGGTTTAGTTGATTAGATGGTGTTGGATGATAGGTTGGACTTAATGGTCTCAAAGGTCTTTTCCAACCTGGTCTATCCTATCCTATCCTATCCTATCCTATCCTATCCTATCCTATCCTATCCTATCCTATCCTATCCTATCCTATCCTATCCTATCCTATCCTATCCTATCCTATCCTATCCTATCCTATCCTACTTCCAAGTGTCTCATAAGAATGAAGGAAGTCTTGAAAAATCCAGTTCTAAACCTCAACAGCAGAACTCAGCCACAAAGAGAGGACCACTGAAAATACTTTGTGCCCAAAGGCATTTTGGTTTTTAAAGCCATTTCAGAGAGTCCAATTAAAAATTTTTACCTTTTCTTGCAGGCTTTCTTTCCCATCCTCAGGCCATGCAATGTTTTTCTGCTGGCAAACAGTAGGCATATAATGAGTAATGTATGTGAATGTGCTGTGACTGTTGCTTTTTGTGTATTATTCTATGGCTTATCTATGCTGCAGTGGTTTGGATTTTTTGTGCTCCTTCTCCATTTCTTTTCCTATCCTGTCCTTTGTCACTGCTCAACCTGTTGGAGAAGTATTTTTCATAACCATATGGTGCCTAGCTCAGGAAACGCTTTGAATCTTCAGGACTAAAAGTCTCTGACATAATAAATTAGGAGAAACAGCCATGTTATAAAGAGACAACCCATCACTGAAGGTGTTCTGAGACGGTTGTGATGTGAATCTTTGCCAGCCCTGGAGGAAGATTTCCAAGAAGCTGTGGGCAAGTGTGTCCCAGTTCTTCTGCCACACAGCAGAAGTTGGCACCAGAGGGTTTTGTGAGCATTATGTACCCACGGTTACGTTAGGTGCAAAGATCTTGTGTAGACCTTTATATGTTTTAAGTGGAGAGCAAGGTGGGAAATGTGTTGCCTGTCATTGGAATCAAGGATATACAAACAGTCTGGTGATTTTCTTTGTGTGTTTGAGGAAAGAGGGGAGGGAAGGGAAGGATGGCTCACACAGCAGATGATGTGACTGATCAACATGTTAACTAGTGTGGCAAAATCCCATCTGTTTATGTGGTTAACATCTTTCTCAAACATGGAATGGGATGGGAGAAAAGAAACACAGAAACCAAATCCAGTATGAATTAAAAGCTGGAGCCTAAGCCTGTTACTGATGAAACTAGCACAGCTTCGAGGAGAATAAGATAATGCCTTAAGAGAAAGGCAACATGAACAGCCACAAATACCATCATCCCCTAATTCTACTTGGCAAAAACAGTAGGGGCTTTTCTCTCCAGATTTCTACTTTTCATTCAGAATGTGCTTAAGCTCCTTGCTGCCTTCTGTAATAATAATAATCAATTCCCTTTTTAATGACAAGCAGGGCCTAGAAGAAAGGATATTTTAACAAAGGAGTCTTTCATAATAATTAATTGCAACTTGATCATGGTTTGAGCTTTTTTTTTTTTTTCAGTTTCTGTCTGCTTGGTTTCTTTTATTCAATCTGGCAATGGCAGTGAGGGGGGATAATAAAACATACTGAGATCCAGGCCTAGTCTACTTCCTGTGAAAATATGAGGACACTTAAAAAATACTCGTGCCACAAACAGTTTCTGTGCCGTGACAGCACCCTGCCTGTGTTGCTTCTTTTCTGTAGTTGCTACAAAAGTAGCTGAAGGAGCTTTAGTTCTGACTGAAGCAATGTTTATGCTTTCTTTAATCACTATTTACTTTCAGTAAGAGAGCTTTTTCAAGTGGAGTAAAATATATTCTATCAATTAGTCTAAACATTAAGAAAGCCATGTAGAAAACTATTATAATTTAATCATAGACTCGCTCATTTAGGGGGAAAAAAAATTACCAGAGGCATGCATGCAGAAATGTCTTAGCTGTGTGTGCAGATTCTCAAAAAAATGGCTGTGAATATATTATTGTGCATGTAGAGAAATTCAAACTATCAACATTTTGACTTCTATCACAGTACACAGTGCTCCATGAAGTGCCTGATAAAAAGCTGTTGCAATCTGCTCTTACAAACGCAGGATCAGGAGTAGTTTGTACTCAGCTAGTATGTGTTTGGGACCTCCTGGATGTGGGGTATGGCAGAACGTGGAGGGTGAAGTCTTGCAGAAGATTCAATGCTCCCAGGCACCTAAGAAGAGAGACAGAAGTTTTATGTTAAGTGTTGATGGAGTTCAGAAAACCAGTTCTGCCAGAATTGTAGCACAAGTATGATGGCCAAGGGGTATTATTTGATCTAGCCACAATTGCAGTTATCAAGAATGTGAGTAATGACAAATGTATTGATTCTCATGATAAAGCAATCTAGTGTTCATTCCCTCTGAATTGTAAATTTTGTCTGAATCCCAGGATAATTTAGATCCCCTTGGTGATATCTATTCAATACATAGCCTATTAGGGCTAGAGTCTGTTTCCCTTTATATTCATCACCTGCCGTAACAGAGCTTTGGTCACAGCTTGCTGGAAGTTACTGCATACGAATAATATTACTCCACTATAATGATGCTAATGTCTTTTATCTTTTCCAACAGCCAAGGAAATTCCCTTCTCTTATCTGCCACTGTTGAATTTGGAGAGTGGTGCCTTTAATGTCCTTCCACTAACCTTAGATATTTATGGTAACGTCAAATGCTTTGACAGTCTTTACCTCTTGCTCCTTTAGTGTCTGAGAGAAAATACAGTCTGCAGGCTTCCTCGTAACCAGATGTGCATTATGTTCTGATAGAAACTCATTCTCTGCAAACTTTTTTTCCTCCATCCCTGCTGCTCAACCTCAACTGAAAAGAAATCCTCAAATTTTAAATTTCTATTTATTGTTTATCTAATTTGGGTGCTTGGTTGCATGCTTTAGTTGATTAGGTGGTGTTGGACGATGGGTTGGACGTGATGATCTTGAAGGTCTCTTCCAACCTGGTCTGGTCTATTCTATTCTATTCTATTCTATTCTATTCTATTCTATTCTATTCTATTCCATTCCATTCCGTTCCATTCCATTCCATTCCATTCCATTCCATTCCATTCCATTCCATTCCAAACCTTCAGTTGACTTGATCTTTTGTCCTGTTAATATTCCTTAGATCAAAGTGCTGTTGTCAATGTGATATTTTTGGAGTCATCTCATATAACCTTTTTTTCCTTTCCCCTTTTGAGCTGTCTCCTTCTTCTCTTGGATTTCTTCACTGTCTGTTATTTGACTAACTGATAATTTTGCTTGTTGATGTAAGCAGTGGTCTGTATTTGGAGGATGTGAAGAATTCAACACATATTGAATTGATTCCTAGGCTTATAATGGCTAGTTGGCACTACTTTCATGACTTGCATGACTTTCATGACTGTATGGAAATATTTCAGATGAATCAAAGAGAAAAGAAACAAAACAAAACAACAACAAAGTCAAATATGATGCCTAAGAATCCACTATTTGCAAGATTATAGGTGAATTTTTAATTAAGGGCCTGTAACTATCTACATGTTTATGTCAGTAACAGAATGTCCAAAAGATTACACTAATTTTAAAAAATTCACAACACAGGCTGGGGGCAGAGTGGATAGAGAGCAGCCAGGCAGAAAGGGACCTGGGGGTACTGGTTGACAGCCGCCTAAACATGAGCCTGCAGTGTGCCCAGGTGGCCAAGAAGGCCAATGGCATCCTGGCCTGTATCAGGAATAGTGTGGCCAGCAGGAGCAGGGAGGTCATTCTGCCCCTGTACTCAGCACTACTTGGGCCACACCTTGAGTCCTGTGTCCAGTTCTGGGCCCCTCAGTTCAGGAAAAATGTTGAGTTGCTGGAAGGTGTCCAGAGAAGGGTAACAAAGCTGCTGAGGGGGTTGGAGCACAAGCCCTATGAGGAGAGGCTGAGGGAGCTGGGGTTGCTTAGCCTGGAGAAGAGGAGGCTCAGAGGAGATCTTATTGCCATCTACAACTATCTGAAGGGAGGTTTTAACCAGGTGGGGGTTGATTTTCTCTCCCAGGCAAGCTGTGACAGAACAAGAGGACACAGTCTCAAGCTGTGCCAGGGGAGGTTTAGGCTGGATATTAGGAAGAAGTGATTGGCCATTGGAATGGGCTGCCCAGGGAGGTGGTAGAGTCACCATCACTGGATGTGTTTAGGAAGAGACTGGATGGGGTGCTTGGTGTCATGGTTTAGTTGACTAGATAGTGTTGGATGATAGGTTGCACTTGATGATCTCGAAGGTCATTTCCAACCTGGTTAATTCTATTCTATTCTAGTATGTATAGCAGCTGAGTAACTTTATCAATGCTGTGCTATGCATTTTAATGTCAAAGTCTTACTTCAAGATCTGTGTTGTATCTTTCTGTGCAGTAGTGGAAATCTTGTCTAAAATGTGTGACCAGGAAATAAAAAAAACATAACAGGAATTATGTTGTGTGGATGAAGGCAATGATCACTGTGTCTTGGTAAAGGGCTATTTTCCTTTGCTCTCTCCTGGCAAAGAACAGCTGGCTTTGCTGCGTGTTTATTGTTCAGCCCCAGCTCCAGGACAATAAATCAGGCCAGGTCCATTTTAGTCATCTGAACAGTACTGATTTGCACTGGTTGATGAGTTGGTTTTCTCTTGGGTCATATGAAAGTCCCCAGTGCAGCTGTGTGAGACTTTCAAGGGTGCTTTCCTGACCTCAACAAATTATAACCCCACTAAAAATGTGACAGGTAGTGCATGAATTCACAGAAGTGGCTGCATTTGGCCCTTACTTTTATGTCCAGAAGATAATTCAGCAATGACAAAAAAAAAAATTGGTGTCTTGCAATAGAATCATAGAATTATTAGGGTTGGAAGAGACTGGTTCCAACCTCTCTGCCATGGGCAGGAACACCTACACTAGATCAGGTTGCTCAGAGCCACATCCAGCCTGGCCTTGAAAACCTCTAGGGATGGGCCTTCTACCACCTCCCTGGGCAATCTGTTCCAGTGTCTCACCACCCTCATGGGGAGGAACTTCTCCCTGACATCCATTCTGAATCTACCCATTTCTATTTTTGTTCCATTCCCCCTAGTCCTGTCACTCTCTGGCACCGTAAAAAGTCCCTCCCTGGCTTTCTTGTAGCCCCCCTTAAGATACTGGAAGGCCACAATAAGGTCTCTCCAGAGCCGTCTCTTCTCCAGACTGAATAGTCCCAACTCCCTCAGCCTGTCTCCATAGGAGAGGGGCTCCAGCCCTCTGATCATCCTCGTGGCCCTTCTCTGGACACACTCCAGCACCTCCAGATTAGAAATACACAAAAATGAAATGCTTTCCTTTAGATCAAAGAACTCATAGCGTTTTGATATAAACAGGAATCTTCCCCTCCCCATCTAAGCCTTTGAATGAATAGCATCTCTTATCTCTTCAATTCTAATTAATAGCTTGGAGAGGCACACCTTGCATCTTCCCTGATATCTCTATGAGATGATTTAGTTCACTTTCTCATGAGTTTAATGTATCACTGCACTGGGCATTTACTTCTTCTCACATTCTACATCCTGCATTTAAAATTTGGGGTTGTTTGGTTCTTTTTTTCCTTTCCCTTTTCATCTGTTACTCTGGTCAGATTCTCAGCTGATATAAACAGCTTTAATCACTGTAAGGATGCTGATGATTTATGCAAGCAAGTGATCTGTTTCTAGGCTGTCTTGATGCTTTATGAAAATAAATTTGGAGAGTGAGCTTCATTTGTAAGTGTCTGATAGGAGTTTATTAGCATCCTAATATGCCTTGGAAAGTGGCTTTTAAGGGTGTTTTCATTTTATTTCTTAGGAGAATTTTATGTTTATTCTTTCTTTATTACTTAAATGCTGCATTGAAGAAATAAATTGTCCATTGAGATGGGTTTACTGGAGCATTTGTTTCTTTCTTGACAGAATGCTTCTCTGCATCCATTAAAAAGCAGGAACAACAACAACAAAAAGGCATTTTATTTTAGTCTTTATGCATTAAATAACCAAATAAATGTGTATATGGGTGGACTTGAATTGGCAGGTGGGGGATTACCAGTCCCTTAATTAAAGTGAATGAATCAGGAAAATTCACTGCCTTTACCTTGCAGCTGTGTGTCAGACAAACCCTTGGCAGGCTGTGACCTGTGGGTCTGCTGGGATTTTAGGTTTTCCTGCACTGCTTTCTGCCAGTGAGTGCCAGCCCTGACCCTGCTGCACCTAGCCAGGGAGAGAGGGAGAGATACCTTCTCCTTGCCAGATATTTGCTGCAAAGATCTCAGTAGTGTTTGCTCTAGTCAGTGTGGATTTTTAAAGTATATATTGACCTGGAATTCAGAGGGGGAATGTGGATGTGAGCAGTCTGTGCCATAGCATGCTCCATCCCATTTGTTGCCATGATGCTTTTGAGGAGCCCAGTGAGGGTAGTGGCTCCAAAATGCTGACCCATGTCTTGTGCACTGAAAGGGCAAGGAGTGGTTTGGCAAATTTGGTTATGTGGGAAGGAGATGGGGTGAAATGTCTCAGTGTGGTTCCCTTCATGCTCCCACAGCTTCCATAAGCTGACCTCTGCTCCCTTTGCACCATAGTTGAGTCCAGCATTTCGCTAGTCTTTGCAGCTGTCCATCTTCAGCTCCGAGAGGAGGACAAAGTTGAACATGGGGCAAATCAGTGTTCATAACATCTCATAAGGTTTACAATCTAGGAAGTTGGTTTCAGTGACAAATCAGGAGTGAAGGTCTGAGAAAGGTGGAGCAGTTGTGAGACAACAAACACCCTGAGAATACAAATATGAATCACTTTAGATCAAGTAAATCAACAGAGGCTGGCAACTGATGGGACAGTAGTGCAGAGCTGTCTAAATAACACACTAACACTACTCAACAGCTGATTTTACTAACACACCATGCAGCTGTTATTTACCAAAGATATCACTTATTTAATTATAGTTTATACTAGAAGATGTTCAAGGTCATAGTTGTGGTATTTTCTTAATTACACTATAAGCTATAAAGAAAACCATAATGTTTCACCCTAGGGAACCTGAAAATAGTTGTTGCCATTCCATCTTACTGAGTGCTCTTGAGTGTCTTCTGTAAAGCAGGACTTCTGAACTCCTGAAACCAGGAAAGGTTTAAAACGTTATCCTTTGGTGGACTGTTCTTCCGTGGTTTCCGTGGAAAAGGCTGAGATAAACTCATCAGAATGGCTGAAGTAGATTGGAAGTACAAACAAACAATGAGGGGGGAAAGAAGGTCTCTGGAATTCTTTCCAAAAAATAGAAAGCATAAAAATACAATTTTGACACCAAATCTGCCATTAAGCCTGTTTTCAGATCTGTTCTGCCAGGCTGAAGGTCTTGCTTTTCTTTCTCGTTTCAAACACGTGAACTTTAGCATTCTTCCTCTTTTGGGCAAGGGTTCAACCTGGCAAGAGTGAAGGGGCCTGTGGCTGTTACTTCTGAGCTTCAAAAGCAATAAAAGAACATTTACTGTTTGTCTTTTTAGGTCTTCTTTTTTTTTTTGGTTGGTTTTTGTTTTGGTGAAAACTGACCAGAGCACAGTTTTAGGCAGAACTATGGTGAATTTAACTGTCTTGTATGGGGTCATATCTGATAACATCTGGCTCAAGGTTGTTTGTGTCTAATAAAAATTAAACCCTAGCATCATATATTCTGGTTTTGTTATATGTAGAGATGGATTGATGGCCAGCAGGAGCAGGGAAGTCATTGTGCCCCTGTGCTCAGCACTGCTTAGGCCACACCTGGAGTACTGTGTCCCGTTCTGGGTCCCTCAATTTAAGAAGGACATTGAGACACTTGAATGTGTCCAGAGAAGGGCAACAAGGCTGGGGAGAGGCCTCAAGCACAAGCCCTATGAGGAGAGGCTGAGGGAGCTGGGAATGTTTAGCCTGGAGAAGTGGAGGCTCAGGGGAGACCTCATTGCTGTCTACAACTCCCTGAAGGGTGGTTATAGCCAGGAGAGGGTTGGTCTCTTCTCCCAGGCAACCAGCACCAGAACAAGAGGACACAGTCTCAAGCTGTGCCAGGGGAAGTTTAGGCTGGAGGTGAGGAGAAAGTTCTTCACAGAGAGAGTTGTTAGCCATTGGAATGTGTTGCCCAGGGAGGTGGTGGAGTCCCCATCCCTGGAGGTGTTCAAGACAGGATTGGACGTGGCACTTAGTGCCATGGTTTAGTCATGAGGTCTGTGGTGACAGGTTGGACACGGTGATCTTTGAGGTCTCTTCCTTGGTGATTCTGTGATGCCATGAAAAAATGCAAAGATAACTGAGTAAAAGTAATTTTGTTTGGGTAGTCCATAGAGTGCCAAGGTAGCCTTTTGCATTTCAAGCATTAGTGTGGAAAAAATTTTCCAAGGAAATGGTGCAGTATGTCTCTGTCTCCATTCAATAGCTCTGCTGTAGGGTGCTCACAAAATTTAATGATGTGAGAGGACTGCATTTATTGGACTTTCTCACTCTTTTTATCTCAGTCACATAAGCCTCTTGTCAGATGCCTCTCTATCCAAACAGCTGCTCAAAGATGTGTTAAGTAGCCAACATACAGCTGGACCTTTCTAGTGGTCAAGAACCTCAGTGCATGGCGTTCACATATATGTGCAATGTTAATACAATAACAGAGCTGGGGGGAGACAGCAGTGAAATAGTTCCCTTTGACATCTCCAGCCAACAGAGATGGAGGGTGGATCTTCTCACCTCAGGGCTGCTTTCAGGCTGCAAGCCTTGGTGGCCTGGCATTGGTCTCCATGTTCTGGGGCCCAAATGCTTCCAGACATCTACTGTGTTCATACCTGAGGCAAGCATAGAAGTCCTGTCTGGTGCCCAGCCACCTGCTATACAACCATTGTGTGCTTCTTTACATTTCTGATATGCAGTATAGATCAAGGTGAGTAAGGCAGAGCCTGAGATTTCTCCTTTAAATCCTCTGTCCTGACACCTACAGGCATTTCTCCACAGCAGTAAGCTTTCAGCATGGTAGGGGCAATTGGTTGATTCACCATGTATCTCTGACAGCTTTGATGTGATAATGGTGCTGGTGGTGTCTGCTAGTTAATATTACATCATCTCATGTGTCTTCTGAAAGTTAGAGGAGTGAAATGCACTCCTTCATGTTCCTTCTGGCAAGATCTGGAGCTGAAGATGGCTGAATTTATCATTGTAACTGCTCAATTCTTCTCCTGTCAAACGTTTCACTGAATCCACAGTCAAAGGACAACTTTGAAGTTCGGCTTTGCCTACAGTGTGCTACCCAGGGGACTCCAGTTCCCTGTTTAAAAGTGAGAGTGCATTGAAGGGCCATGAAAGTGAAGAATTATTTAATTACTTTTTGATTTGCCAACAGTATACTCATCCCTGTTCAGGACATAAATATACATAATGTCTGCTCCCCATGGAGTCTTAACAGGGTCATGAATATCGTTTCCTCCACACAGGTTTTAAGGTATTTTCATCTGTTCATGCAGTGTCTGTTGTGGCTCTATCTTAACAAAACTAAGAGTAGGGAAACAGAAGATTTGGGAGCATGTGCAGCAGAAAGTCATAGACCTGCTCTGATCACATGTTTTTCAGCTGAAAGTGTGTGAGGTAGAACTTATTTAATGAGTGGGATAGACAGAAACCCTTTCTCTCAGGAAGGAAACCTCCGTGCACATCTTAATTTTATTGTGATATAATTGGCTGGAAAATGGAAAAGTAATTTAAAAAAGATTAAAATATTATTTGTTGTTTTCCCATCCCATTTAGGCAGCTTCTGAGTGAAGATCAATACCTGGTTTTCTAGGAGCATTACACAGTGAGGGCTGTGGAATAAAAACCTGTAAGAATATGTCCCATCACTGTATTGTTGGATGATATCAATAAAGCTTCTCTGGACTTCCTAATTCATCCATCTTTTATCTTGTGAGCTGTAAACTTTCCAGAGGAGAGGGTATAGAATAAACCAGGTTGGAAGAGACCTTCCAGATCATTGCGTCCAACCCATCAACCAATCCAACCCACCTAAACAACTAAACCATGGCACCAAGCACCCCATCAAGTCTCCTCCTGAACACCTCCAATGATGGTGACTCCACCACCCCCCTGGGCAGCCCATTCCAATGGGCAATCACTCTCTCTGTATCTCTCACATTGTCCCAGTGGTGCACAACACAATGTTGATCAGTATCTCCAAGCGCCACAAAGTTGATGACGCAGATGTTAGGTTCAGGGAGCAAAAACAGTGAGGTATCCAATGTTAAACAGAGACCTGTAATGTAAGTTCACAGATTGCATTGAGTTGGAAGGGACTCTGAAAGGTCATCTTGTCTAACCCCCTGAAGTGAGCAGGAACACCTCCAACTAGATCAGGCTGCCCAGAGTCACATCAAGTCTGATCTTGAATGCCTCCAGGGACAGGGCCTCAACCATATCCCTGAGCAACCTGTTCCAAGTATTTCACCACTCTCATAGTAAAGAACATCTTCCATATGTCTAACCTAAATCTACCCTGCTTCAGTTCAAAATCACTGCCCTTGTCCTATTGCTACAAGCCCTGTAGGTCCCCTTCAGATACTGAAATGTAGCTATAAGGTCTTTCTTGAGTCTTCTCCAGACTGAACAGCCCTGATTCTTTCAGCCTGTACTTCATAGGAGAGATGCTCCAGCCCTCTGATCATCTTCATGGTCCTCCTCTGGACCCGGTCCAGCAGGTCTATGTCTCTTTCATGTTGGGGGTCCCATGCCTGGACACAGTACTCCAAGTGAAGTCTCATGGGAGCGGAGTAGAGGGGCAGAATCACCTCTCTCAATCTTTACCCATCTGAGTTTTTATGCTAACTGTTTGGCTTTTTTTTTTAATTTACTTTCTGTTATGCATCATGTTGCCCTTCTGGTATTGGGCACTGCAACGAGGAAACAGTGAGAGAGTAAAGTTCTGCATTTTATGACTCAACTCATGCAGCGAGTGCCACTCTGTAACTGGTAAATTCCACAACTGGAAGTAAAAACAGCAATAATCTCACTACTTGACACCTTTATCCTCACTGCAGAGCCACTGCAGCTCAGCCAGTTGTGCAGGAAGCCCTGTTTGCTGGGGCTGAGTGCAGGTGGGATGGCTGCAGCAAGGCCTCATGGAGCAGCCCTACAAAGGCAGCCTGAGTGGTAGCTTAGCTCCACGACTTATTTTTGTCAAACACCCGCACACAGCCTAGAAGGAATGCTTCCAATCACTTCCTCTTGGTAACCAGCCAAACAGCTGTTTTTCCAGAAAGGACTTGGGAGGCTGGTATGTGTAAATTGAGCCTTTAGAGACAGCTTCATTTCCAATTACTTTTGTTTTTTTGGCTTACTGATCAGGATGTGGCTGTGCTGGTGTGAGAGATTGTTGCTGCATGTGGCACAGCAGCTCCTGAGCTTGTGTGCCATGCTAATGTGCACCGGCATCATCTTCCCAGACACTGATCTCTCTATGTTGACAGTGAATGAATTCTCTTTCACCACATGTATTTTTGTTCTTTGGTGCAGGACTAAAAAAAATCTCTAGATGATCCTTTGGTGCAAGATCATAACAGTAAAAGAAGACCACAGCCAAGAATTTTATGGATGTGCCTGGAAACTTTGTAAAATTGCAGTATCTATCCACATGACAGCTCTGCAGTGTTCAGATGTCAAACCTCCAGAGAAAATCCTAAGCACTTACAGGAAAGATCTTCTGTACTTTCAGTACTTTCAGTATGTATGACTTAAATTGCTTTCCAAACTGGGGAAATGTTTCTCAACACAGGGGTTTCATCTAAACACTGAAGAGCCATCCCTGTAGCCCTAGATGTGTTCTGCCTCCTTGCTGGGAAAAGATCTCAATGTCTACTGCCCTCTTTGCCCCAGTGCTGTGTTTCTCATCACAAGGGTTTTATCTAAACACTGGAAAGCCATCCCTGTGGCCCTAAATGTGTTCTGCCTCCATGCTGGGAAAAAATCTCAATGTTTACTGCCCTGTTTGCCCCAGTGCTGTGGTTTCCATCAGAAGAAATGTGAGCCATGGGGACAAAAAGGGAGCTATGATGTGCTCTGGTCTAAACTATCAGAGACAGGACAGTGTGCCTTAGATCAGCCAACAGAAAATCTCCTGGATCTTTACTTTTACTCCTTTACTTGATCCAAAAACTGCTTCTGCATTTTACCTCTAACTGTTTCATGGAAAATGGACAACCTGTGTTTGAAGCAGCATGGAGAACCCATCCATCCCCTGAAAGAAGGCAGAAGTGATCTGAATTTTCTCAAACAGGTAGAAGAATTGCAGCACAGGCTCCTATTTTATTTGAAAAGATTTAGCTGTTAGGCTACTACAGAAAAAGGGAAGTACTGCTGGCAATCATTTTAGTACAGCGAGATCTACTTATGTGTTTTTTAGAGAGCTAGCTAACTTTGAGGTACTCAGGTCGTTAACACACCTGCTTTAAAGGGACTGAAATATCCCATTTTATCTTTGTACAGTCAGTTGATATACAGACTCCTGGACTTAAAAGCATGCACATGGCAAATTCAGTTCAAGGAAACGATGTCTGCTAGAACACTATTGCCAGGCTTTCCATTATTAGGAGCGACCTTTCACTTGCTTAACAGAGATTTTGGATCTTCTATGCTGACATCAAGGGTCAGGAGGCTCAATGTTACAAGAGAAAATTGCTTTGATTTGTCTTTTGAGACAGCTTCTTCTTTTACTGCCTAATGTTCTAATGTACAACCCTCCACTCAGTAATTACTTGTCTATCTGCTACAATATGTTTAACACAAGAAGCCTTTCCCCTCCTTAACTAGATTCTATCTTTTTATCAACGTTTTTCTTTCTTTAAGGAAATTCTGCATCACATTGAGTCTTAGAAGGGCTTGACCAAAACAGTTTCTAAAATAATATGTTGAAACAAATTCACTTTTAAGACTTGAGCCATCCCAGACTTCTGAGGAAAAAATGTCCTTGAGTAGCCATAAGAATTAGGCAAATAAGAGAAATTGGAAAAGGAGTATATTTTCATCACATCAAGAGGATTTGAAGGAAGCTTCGCAAAGTTCTGCTTGCTTAAAGCCACCCTCTAAGCAATAAAATTTGGAGCACCTAAGTGAACAACAGTCTAGTGCTCTACAAAACAGTGTGATAGCTTAACAGCTATTGTGTCTGCAATTGCCATCATCTTGTCCAAGGCAATACACCAGCCTGTTATGCACCAGGCTTCTCATGAAGGTGTTGGTACCCACTGCAAAAATCTACTTCAGTTTTCAGATTTCTTTTAAGCTCTTAGTAGCACCAAGAGAGTTATTTCCCTCTTTACTCAGTTTCTTATGTGTTCATGTATCTCATCTGTATGTTTCTTATGTAATTTTAGTCACATGATCATGGGGTTCTTTGTATTAGTCTTCCTCCTCATCATTAGAATCATAGAATCAATAAGGTTGGAAGAGACCTCAAAGATCATCAAGTCCAACCTGTCACCACAGACCTCATGACTAAACCATGGCACCAAGTGCCAGATCCAATACCCTCTTGAATACCTCCAGGGATGGTGACTCCACCACCTCCCTGGGTAGCCCATTCCAATGGCTAACAACTCTCTCTGTGAAGAACTTTCTCCTCACCTCGAACCTAAACCTCCCCTGGTGCAGCTTGAGACTGTGTCTTCTTGTTCTGGTTCTGGTTGCCTGGGAGAAGAGACCAACCCCCTCCTGGCTACAACCACCTTTCAGGTAGCTGTAGAGAGCAATAAGGTCTCCCCTGAGCCTCCTCTTCTCCAAGCTAAACAATCCCAGCTCCCTCAGCCTCTCCTCATAGGGCTTGTGCTCCAAACCTCTTCCCAATCTCATTGCCCTTCTCTGGACATGTTCAAGAGTCTCAATGTCCTTCTTAAATTGAGGAGCACAGAACTGGACACAGTACTCCAGGTGTGGCCTAACCAGTGCTGCACATTCTTGATATACACATTTTCCTTTTTCATACATAATTATGGAATGCTAAGGGAAAAACACATTCAGTTTGCTATTAGTTTAAGATTCCAACAGAGCTGTATTGCAACACTACCACCCATGAACAACTAGCAGATAGCAAAGCTTTTTATCTCTTGGCCTAACATATGTGATTTTTCTGTAGACACTTTTGCTTTAATATAAGGCATTCAGCATGTTGTTTGCTGTAAAACAAAATGTCTATCAAGAAGTCAAATAAAGGCAAGTAATACAAGTCACTGCAGAAAGCAAACATCGCAGAGTTTGCTGTTGCCATAAAAATAAGTAAGGAATTGTTTTCTCAGTATTCATCTGTGGAAGTCTGAGCAAGGCACTCACCAAAGGGAAAAAAAGAAAGACAGAGCCTTCATCCTACCAAAATGCAGTCTAGCTTGTTCTTCATTTTGGAACTGTTTCTTTAGTACTGCATTCAAAACATAGTTAGTATGGTGACAATTCCACAGTACAAATAAATGCAAATAAAATAATGCTTACTAAAGGGAGGAGCATTGCAACAGGCCATCTCTACAACTTTTATGAATGGAATTCCTTATCAGTTGCCCATTAATATTCTCATGAGTGGCCTTCGCTGATGTCTTGTTCAACCATAGATTGACTATGTAATGCTAAGACTCATGGGGCTGCTCTGCACAGAAGCACAGACAGACTACTAACTATTCTCTTATAAAATAGGTGATGGCTCTGAATTGAATTTCACATGGCTGGGTCTTTTTCATTCTTTGATACAGTCTATACTGGTATTCTGCACTGGCTGATTTTTCATCTTTCCATTACAGCTCAAATTTTCACTGCCTTGATATATCCTAGATAGACACAAGACATATTATTCTAGCAAAGATCTCCACACAACTCAGGGATTCAGAGGGAATTTAGTGAATGCATTTGAGGTCTGAATTTGGCTGAACGTGCACACATCATCTTTTGATATCGCCTCAGAGGCAGAACAGCTCATGCTTTGGATTGGACCTCTGGTGATGCCTGGAGTATCCTTCATGCTCCTGATGAAAAGAAAGGGCCTCTTGATAAAGAGAAGGAGCAGTTACTTGAAGATGATTCTTTGAAGTTCAATGTCAGGCCAACCAAACTGAGAGTCATTAGGCCTGGTTGCTAAGTGAAAAGTAACACACAGTGATGTTAAAACGCTGCTCTCTTATTTGGGTCTTGATCCATCGCACTTCTTAAGTATGAGTTTAACCATAGGTTACTTTGAAGTCTCCTTGAAATAAATAGGCCTACTGAAGCTGTGTAAAGCCTAAAGAAACCTGAAGTAATGCTTTGGACTGGATCTACTGGCCCAATACACTCTCATAGAAGAATGACTCTTTTATCAGCTTAGTTCCTCCATAAGAGAGGATTTACAATTTTTAGCCCAGCCAGGGTTGTGCTATTCCTCTTTCATGACTAGCAATCCTAACCCTTTACCTCCCTTGTCTGCCTTTCTGGAGAACTGCTGCTGAATCATGGTGGGAGTGGAGCTCACCTAGCTGTGTTAGGCTTCTATATACGAAATGACAGATAGGTCTAAGAGAGGTCCTATCATGTAGTATTATTTTCTTCATTAGAAAGCAGAAATGTGATGTTTTCATGACTTCAGTTGAACTTTATTGTTTCTAGTCCCTTAACAAAAAAATATTTTTAACAAGGCAAATAAATTTTGCAGCTTTTTATCTTCCCAACAAGCTGTGGCCAGCTATGTAACACACTATTTTGACCACGAACTTCGTCATCTTTTCCTCTGGTTTATACAGAAACTTATGGATAACAAATAAAGTTTCCCTTTATTGCAGAAGGGTGGAGGAATAAAACAAATAAATCTACTGTGTCTAGTTCTGGGCCCCTCAGTTTAAGAAAGACATTGAGACACTTGAACGTGTCCAGAGAAGGGCAACAAGGCTGGGGAGAGGCCTCGAGCACAAGCCCTGTGAGGAGAGGCTGAGGGAGCTGAGATTGTTTAGCCTGGAGAAGATGAGGCTCAGAGGAGACTTTATTGCTGTCCATGACTACCTGAAGGGTGGTTGTAGCCAAGAGGGGATTGGTCTCTTCTCCCAAGCAACCCGCACCAGAACAAGAGGACACAGTCTCAAGCTGTGCCAGGGGAAGTTTAGGCTTGCAATGAGGAGAAAGTTCTTCACAGAGAGAGTTGTTAGCCATTGGAATGTGCTGCCCAGGGAGGTGGTGGAGTCAGCGTCCCTGGAGGTGTTCAAGAGGGGACTGGATGTGGCACTTGGTGCCATGGTTTAGTCATGAGGTCTGTGGTGACAGGTTGGACTTGATGATCTTTGAGGTCTCTTCCAACCTTGCTGATTCTGTGATTCTGTAATAAGAATTAATAAAAACCAAAAGCATATCTGAGCAGGCTGCCATAATTACAGCTTGCTTGGCATGCCTGTCCTCAGGATGAACTGATGTGTGGCCTGGAATAAAAAATGTTTTTACTGTTCTTTGCTTCTCACTCTGTGGATTCAGCTGTTTAGATCAGGCTAATTTTCAGCTGAAGAAGCTGAAGCACTTCTGTTCTCCCTGAAGGTTCTCTCATTTGTTTAAAAACTGGTGGCAAACCATTGACTGCTGCATTTGTTTCAAAGAGAGCAATCATGAGGGAGAAGAGTTATAGCTGGAAAACTCCAACATGCAAACTCCCAAGGTCCTTTCCTGAAACAACAAATAGTTTCACAAGTGGTAAAACTTCATATGGTTTCCAGGAATTCACTTCTCAGCTGAAGCAGAGGATAAGCTCATCAGGTTATGCTCCATGGGATTGAGGAGGGCGTATGGCTTGTCATAAAGCATGTCAGAATATGGTATTGTGCTTTTCAGCCTCTACTGCTGTATCAAGGTTGTTGAGGTTGACCACTTCTACAAAGAAGCAAACTTAGATATGGGCTAACACCTAAAGAATTGAGAATAAAATTCCAGAAACCTTATATTAGTTATTAGCAAGTAGTAATTGCCTTTAGGGTTTTTTTCAGGTTTGAGGGTTTTTTATTATTTTAGTGAAGAAATTAATTGTCTATTGAATAATGATGATAAAAGTTTACTTCTTTCTGTAGCAGGTAAGTCATGACCGGGAGTAGTTTTAACAAGAATGCATTGATACATTGCTAAAGCTTGCAAGTAAACACTGGGTGAAATTTCTGGTTTGGAATCTTGCTGCTCATGCAGCATAGTGTTTAGAGAACTTGCCCTAGCTGAGGGAGAAATATTGGATCTGCTGGGCACCCATGGTGAGGAAAGGGAGACAAGTAACAATTTTCTGAACATTGAGCTGAACTTTCCAGTTCCCAGTCTGACACTCAGCTGCCCTCCATGTAGGAAGAGGGAGGCAAGTGCTTCTGAAAATGTGGATGCTTTGAAGCACTTAAATATGAGCTCCTCTAGCTTGGACAGCTGGACTACCATGTATACCATTATGTTTAAAATCAGTGGTTAGGAAAGAATGAAGAGGCAAAGAAAAGAGAGATTAGTTCAGATAAATAAAATATAGAGCAAGCTGCTTCCCAGTCAGTGCAGACTCTGCCGGGAATTGCCTCAGTGCAAAGGATGTCTCCCAACTTCTTCCCACTCATCTTCCTTATGAAATAGTTTTCCTTCCCCAGTCCAAGGATGTCTTTGTAGCTCCTGCCATCAAGAATATCCCCTTTCTGTGTACAGTTTAAAGGGCCCTTTTGCCTTATGACTTAACACCTACATTTATTGCTTGTGGAATGATTTTATGTTCTTTTGAGTAATTGTGACAGGCAGTGTATTACCCACTGTCGTCTTTTATTTACTCCCATAAAGCATTATGGAGTACAGTCAGTATGGGACATTCAGGACACTGTATAGTACTGCACTGTGACATGGGACACTTTCAGTGCCTTTCCATTTGCCTACATCACTTCTCAATCAGGTTTCTTCCTGGTTTCCTCCTGGCTTCCATGAGTTCCCCCCGGCTTCCATGAGTTCCCCCCATGTATCTGATGAGAGCGAGAAGTACGGAAGTTATTCACATCTCCACAAATGTTTCCCAAATGCTTGATGATTCATGAGGGGCCAACCTCCAGAGACCAAGTTTGGGCAAGTTAAGTGTGCAAAATCCCACAGAAAATCCCTTTAGAAAACTCCAGTGATTTTGATTACAGTCCTGGCCACACCACTTCAGGTGGTTATTTAGTGCATGGGGAGAGAAGTAAGAAGGAATCGAGCTGTTTCAGAGTTCCAGAAGATCCACTCTGGTGTCAGGTGAAGGGTCTGAATGATTCTGCATTTCATCCCATGTGAGTTATAGAAGTGCCAGTTTTATCCACTCTCATCAAACATAGAATCATAGAATGGGTGAGGGCCACAGAAATGTTGCAGTTGTTGGAAAGTGTGGACTGCTGGCAGAGCAATGACTTTGGTTCTTTAATCAAATGAAAGAGGGGAACACCAGTCTTATTACAAGCGGCCATGTTCTTGCCACTGTTCTTGGCTAAGTGAGGGGATGTGTGGTTCATAGAATCACAGAATCAATAAGGTTGGAAAAGACCTCAGAGATCATCCAGTCCAACCTATCACCCAACACCTCATGATTAATGAAACCATGGCTTCGAGTGCCATGTCCAGTCCCCTCTTGAACACCTCCAGGGATGGTGACTCCCTGGGCAGCCCGTTCCAATGGCCAATCACTCTTTCTTTGAAGAACTTTCTCCTCACCTCGAGCCTTTATTCCTTTATGGGAAAGGCATATCTTCAAGCTGTAATACTTTTATGTCCTCAACTTTGCATATGTATATAAAATGGAATTACATAAAACATGTATAAATGTAAATGTATGTAAAAAAATGCAGACACATATTTTTTTAAATGTTATTGTAGTATTGCCAAAGTATTGTCTCCCCCTGCTTCTCTCCAACTTGTCCTTGTGGAGTCACCATCCCTGGAGGTGTTCAAGAGGGGATTGGACGTGGCACTTAGTCATGAGGTCTGTGGTGACAGGTTGGTCTCGATGATCTTTGAGGTCTCTTCCAACCTTGGTGATACTGTGATACTGTCCTCTATAAGGATTTTATAAGTACTGCTTTTGCCATGATAGAAGTAGCAAGTCACTGTGCTTTGATTTTCAGACTTTTGAACATGTACAGCTCAGTCTCTCCATTCACCTGTTCAACTGGGATACTGTGGAGCTGTGCCAGCCATTGCATTTCAGCACTGACCTTGCTCTGCTGTGATTGACTTACTGTTAGAGGAGCCCAGAGATTCAGAGCTTAAGTTAAATAAAAAGCCATGACAGAGCCTGTCTTGTTGGGGTACAGTAATGCTGGTAGCATACTTTTTCAGCTGGTGTGCTAAGCGCACAGGTTTGTTGTTTGGGGATGTATAAATGAGCACATTTGAAATATAGATTGCAGTCCCTAGCACTTCAATCTCAGCAGTGGAGAACTCCAGCATAAAGCCTGTACTAGGACTGCCTGGGAAAAGCAAACCTTTCCTTCAGAATCTTGAACCACGTTGAACCACTCAGTGAAATGTGTGCTGTTAGTGGGAAAATGGCAAGGGCTTGTGGCCCAAGAAAGAAGGGCAAAGTACTCTCAGGTATGTGGTGAGTTCTGACATGCTTTACTGCAGTAACTTTTGTTCTAATGTAGGGAATGTTTGTTTCATTCAAAAGTGCAGAATTTGCTTTCATCGAAATTTTTGTTGGACGTCTTGGACACAGTCCTGTGAAATATCTCTTGTCCTCTTGGTTGTACTGAGTGTTTTCAGAGTCCAAATGTCCTCAGCATTTCAGCAGAAGCTCAGAAGTGTTGGCTGGACATTTTGTATCATTGCAGATTAGGGGGGGGAAAAAAATACAGAAGTGTCTAAAAGTAGAAAGCAGGCTTCAGTATAAATTTTCATGATGAAAATGCAATAAAACTGAAAAGTGACTGAATTGTAACTTTTCCAATGCAAATTGGTTGGTCAGAACAGCACAGCACAAATGAAAACTGGCTAGTTCTGCCCTTTGTGAGCTATGGCATCAGGGCTATATTTGCTTAAGAGCGGGTGGCTCAACGTGTGAGAACATTGCAGTTTGAATGAAGGCATTGCAGAAAAATGTCACAAATAAATCTTTGGAGATAGTTCTTACAGGAAACCCAGACTTCTATTTTCTAAGTTTCAGGTTGTTTGGAAGCTAGAATTATTACCCTGTCGTAAGGATACAAGGAACTGCTGACACACAACCACACTGTGCTTACAGCTACATGCAGGGAGGTATTTATGCCCAGGAACCAGTGAAAAACAAAATAACAAATAGCTGTACCTACCATGAAGTTTGTACCCTTTCTCTAGGTTTCTGTTTTCAATGAACATTTGTGAAACAAATATGTTTCTTCCTTTACATGGAGACCTTAGAAAGCTTCAGTCAAACAGATTTTATTTTAAGAGAGACTTTGATTACTGTGTGACAGATGGCTGTGGCTCTTTGCTTACTTTGGTTCTGTATTCCCAATGTTCGTAGTGTGGCTTGGTGGGGGAAGATTTTCCCTGTTTTGCTCTTGCTGAGTAGCTGGGAGAAGATTTTTTTACGTCTATTGTTTTAGTGGAACTGGAGGTTGTTCAGGAGGAGGCTGGATGGGGTGCTTGATGCCATGGGTTAGTTGTTTAGGTGGGTTGGATTGGTTGATGGGTTGGACGTGATGATCTTGAAGGTCTCTTCCGACCTGGTCTGGTCTATTCTATTCTATTCTATTCTATTCTATTCTATTCTATTCTATTCTATTCTATTCAGCAGAGTATTGGGGGAGATGTTCCTTTTAAGAGTAGGACACTGGAGTTTAGGTGTTTACATGAAACCATGTTCCCAGTCAGTTGTCAAATATGATCTGTGCAGTTGAGTGACTGACTCAGGACCTGTCCTGGTGTAGGTTCCACCAGCTATGTAGAGAAGAGGTTCATCTTACCCATGTGCAGCTGGCTGTGTGGCACAATACAACTTCTAAGGGACTTTTGCTGGGGGCTGCTGGATGTGCTGCTCGACCTCCCTGTCTTTGTGGAGGCCAGGAAGAAAATCGTGCTGTGTCTTCAATGTCATTAAGTATCTCTCTGTAATTAACTGAATTGAGTCCAATATCACAACACACAACGTGGGAGACACGGAGAGATGTGTCACAGGTGAAGGCTCAGATCTGAGCATCTTAACTGGAAGTTGAACCCTGACATGATCTGCTGGTTAATTCTAATCCTCAAAATTCCATCATGCTAAAGCTGTCAGTGCATGAAAGAATAGCTCTTTTCAGTTCTGTGGTACTGGAAGCCAAATTTCAGTATCAGTAACATCTGGACAATGCAAGTTCATGGTGAAACTGAGAAGTCATTTTAACTTCTAGGGAACTGGATCTGGCCACCGTTCCTCTTATTCTTGGAGCCAAGGATTTACAGCAGCTAAGGCTTTACCTCAGTATAAGAAAACTTCAGGAGCAACTGAGTATTTGCTCAGGCAGAAGTTGTGAAATTATAATTAAGTAAAGACTTGACCAATTATCTTGAATTAATAAAATGATTGCTGGGACAATCTTTGACTTCAGTAGGGTCGGTTTTAAGCATGGAACAGCAATTTGTGTTAATGATCCATTAACAGCAAATGATTCACACCATATAAATAAATCAAAATGTGCCCTAACACGTGCTTCTGGAGGAAACACTTAAGCACAATAAACAAACTTAGACTCACTCACAGCTACTTTCTTCCAGCCTCTTGTTGCTGTTTTTGTTCAAAGGGCATTTCTCCCCAGAGCATCAAATTTTGGGGAGCAGGTCTGTTTACCTTTTTTGCTTCCCTCTGTCTCACTGCATTATTCTCAAGCTTGTAGCATTCATTAAAAGGTAAATTCTGTTTTAAAACCAAAATAGAAATATGTAATTAATATCAGTGTAAAAAGAATGCATTTATCATAAAATAAAGAGTCTATGTATTTGAGCACTGTGGTTCTTGTTGTTTATAGGGGGGGGTAAATGAAGAGAAAATGCACTGTACTTCATATTTAATAGTAAACTGCTCCTAGGCTCAACTTGCTATAGTATTTAACTGCAAACAATTTCTGCTGTGTTATAAACTGTTGTGTTTTTTGCCTTCCTGTAACTGGAGCAACATACTAATTTCTACAAGTTGTGACTACTAACAGAGAGCAATCACCTCACAGACTTGTACCGAAAAGAAGAGAGCATCAGCGTGGCAGGGAACGGCTGCATCCACAGTCCTCGCTTCCCCAGCAGTTACCCTAGGAACCTCCTGTTGACGTGGCGGCTCCACTCCCCGGAGAGCACCAGAATCCAGTTGGCTTTTGATAACCAGTTTGGACTGGAGGAACCTGAAAATGATATCTGCAGGTAAGCGGTGAGAGGAAGTTTGCAAGGGCCTTCTTAATACAACTTTTGTGCTTGAGGATGTGGCCACTGACAAGAGACTACAAACTGAAATGTGAGGTTTGGTTTTGCAGTCTCCTGGTTTTGGTGGCAGACCTCTCTGGCTGGATGGCACTGCTTTGAGGACAAACCTCCAAGGGTCCTTTCCAACCCAAATTGGTCTTTGAGTTTATAAGTAAACTGAGCTGTCCTGTACTTGAAACAGTTTTGGCAGGTCTTAGTCCTATAGTGTTTTAAGCATAAGGCACTTTCATGCATGAATCCAGCTACCTGGCAAGTCAGATACTACTTTAATAGGATGTTGTCCTCTCTCACCTCAGCTAGGCAAACCCCATCTTTTTCAGTAAATGAAAGGCTCTGGGGGCTTTGAGTGAGTAAGTATGTGTTTATCTGAGGGACAGATGAAAATGCATTGAAAAATATAACTGTTATTAAAATTGTCTTTATTGTTACTCTTCATTGGTATGATTTCTCTTTAAACCTTTAAATATAAATTCACAAACATCAGCATACTCTGCATATTGATGTATCTAATAAAGTTACATCTGCTATGTCCCAATTGCTTTGGTTTCCCCTTTTCACACAGAAGTGACCATAAACTCAGTTGATCTGACTGATTAACCCAGGTGGATAAACTGCTTTGCTTTAACAGAGCACAGAGGCAAATCTTCCCAAGATTCACTAAATCAGTATACATCCACAGGGTTTTTGTTTATGTTTCTTTTATGCAGCTATCTGTGCTGCAGGAGAGAACAGGCTTAGGATTCCCATGTGCTCTGAAAGGCAGATTGCTGTGATGCTACTTACGTAAAACGCTTAAGTCTCAGCTTCCAGCTCTTTGCCTGATCATGTTGCTACGTTCACCTTATCTGTGCAGAGAACTGGGTTGTTAGGCTTGCTGCACACCCAGCCTCTGCTTATCTTATCTTCTTTGTCAATTAATTTGCATTTATAGGGTTTGGCAGCTCTGCAAGGTTTTACGGAGTGGATTTTTTTTCCCCTGTTTGGCTTTGTTAATTTTCAGTGGTACCAATGGAGAGAACCATTTCTGCAGGTTTGCTTTCCATTTAGTAATAAAATGAAAAAAAAACAGCCTCAAACTGGCTCTCCTTCCCTGTGCCTGGGTGATCTTGGCAGGTGCTGCTTTGTTCTGGCACTCTTGGTCCAAGATCAGCAGCAGAGTCAGTAATGGCAGTTACCTCCTAGCACTGCAAACGCTTTCCCAGATTGAGAGCCTAATGAATACAGGAGCAGCCTGTTAATATTTACATAGTGAATAAACTGTGGCTGACCTTAAAGCATCGCAACTTTGAAACAGAGGGTAATTTACTGTGGATAAAAAGGTGAAGAATTCTGTCAAGAGCCATGAAAGGTGGTGGCAGGGTGAGGGGAAGTCAAGCTGTTACCGGCATTATGGGTTTGGGGACCATCTTGGAAGACAGTCTGCTACTTCTTCCAGAGCAGCTAATTTAGGCTGCAGAAAGAAGCAGAGACCTTCCATCATCCATATTGTCCATGGAAACTGGAGAGATATCACATTCTTTTCTGCAGTAAAGCTTTCACTGGCACTCCTGGAAGACCTTTATTTGGGTAGCGTTGCTTCCAGAGTGAGGAATTTCTCAGGCAGACAGCTCGTGATGGCTTTAAGCCTGTTAAGTACTGTGTGCGTAGTTAGGCTTTTTGCTAATGCTCAGTATGTCCTTTCTGCAACTTCAGTCCCTGACAATCCCTGCAGTGCTGCTTTAGAGGGACAGCCAGAAATGTTTTAATTGAATGCTGAGAGCTGAGCATGTGCTTGAACACTGTGCATATTGGACAAGTAATTTCAGGACCTCTGCACCTTCCCTTCCTTTTGTACTTGCTTCTGACCATTCACTTTTATTTTTTCACAAACTTCCTGGTGTTTTCTTTCAATTTTTCATTAAAACTAATTGTTGTAATTTGCATACTATTAAGACCAAACTGATTGAAATTCATCCAGGCTGAGGAATGAAAAGGTATGCTAGTGCAGAGCTGTTTTGGAAGGAGGGGAAATATCCAAGGTTTTACAGATGTTTCTAGAAGTGCTGTTAATATTTCCACAGGCACATAATAAGAGACAATTCTGAAAAGTAATTAAATTATCCAGCCTCTTAGGCTCCTTGGATGCACAGAAATAACCAAGACAGCACCTACTGTGTCCAGTTCTGGGCCCCTCAGTTTAAGAAGGACATTGAGACACTTGAACATGTCCAGAGAAGGACAACAAGCCTGGTGGGAGGCCTTGAGCACAAGCCCTATGAGGAGAGGCTGAGGGAGCTGGGATTGGTTAGCCTGGAGAAGAGGAGGCTCAGGGGAGACCTTATTGCTCTCTACAACCACCTGAAGGGTGGTTATAGCCAAGAGGGGATTGGTCTCTTCTCCCAGGCAATCAACACCCTGAACAAGAGGACACAGTCTCAAGCTGCACCAGGGGAAGTTTAGGCTGGAGGTGAGAAGAAAGTTCTTCACAGAGAGAGTTGTTAGCCATTGGAATGGGCTACCCAGGAAGGTGGTGGAGTCACCATCCCTGGAGGTGTTCAAGAGGGGACTGGATGTGGCACTTGGTGCCATGGTTTAGTCATGGGGTCTGTGGTGACAGGTTGGACTTGATGATCTTTGAGGTCTCTTCCAACCTTGGTGATTCTGTGTGTGTTTCTGTGAAAGCCTCTGCTTCTGGAAGTAGAAATCATCCCTGAAAGCCTCTGCATTTGCCTTGGTTTTACTAGCAGTTAGTCTGGCTCCTGGCCTTAAAAGTTTGGGAGGCCAGTCAGGAGAGTGTCCACCACAGCATACAAGGTTATCTTATGCTGAGAACTCTGCAACCCCTCATTTCAGAATGAGTGTTTGCTGGCACTCATGCATCCAGAACCAGTGGTAGATGTTTTCATGGGCAGCACAGAGTTCTGCCCAGGTACCACATCCCTCACCGTGAGGGAGTGGGAACAGAGGATGGTTGAGAGAGCATGAAACAAATTTACCTCTGACTGGAACTAAACTTTGTCATGTTGAAAAAAAAAAAAAACACACACAAAAAAACCCACAATAAAACCAAACAAAAAAAACAAACCAACCCAACCTTTGGGCAGCTTTCAGTGATTTGGTTATGGTCAATCTGTTGATTTTCTGTTCTGTGCAATTTAGGGCTGGTGTATATAAAAGCAGCAGTGCTGACATTCTCAAGCCACATAGTATTTATACTGTTTCACATGGGCTCTCAACTGAAAAAGAAAAGCAGATCTGTTATTTACAGAGCTATTCAGCTCCCACAACTGAGCAGAGAGGTGGGTGCTTGGCCCGCAGATCCAGAGCCAGGGAGCAGCACATTGCTAGTAAGAACCAGTGAGCAGCCTTAAACCCCTCTTTGGAAGAAGCACATGCTTTGATAATATAAATCTTTCCTGGTAAAGACCTCCAAGGGTTTATGGCTAAACTGTACTGTGAGGGGGGCAACTCTTGCCATATCTTGTTGCTTGCACTCAACCTGCTAGTCCTGTCATCGCCTCTCCCTTGCTGGCCACAATGTATGGAACCTTTGCTTGCACTCAACCTGCCAGTTCTGTCATCACCTCTCCCTTGCTGGCCACAATGTATGGAGCCTAAGCCTGGCTCCACGGATATCAGAGGACTGGCTTTCTCATAGGCATTGTGAGATCAGGACTTTGTGCTATGCCTCCCTTGTTCTCCAGCTCAATGAATTAACGAATGACCCAAGCTAGAGAACACACAGGCTGCAGCAGTGTCACTGTGTCCTCTCATCTCTGGGGTTTAGTGTCTGCTGCTCCTGGCAGCACCTTATTTGAGCTCAGGGCGCCATGATTGTGGCATAGGTGCCTGATCAAGGTGTGACCTTGCATAGGGCAAGATGTGCTGTTGCTTTTCCCATGGGGACAGCACCCACACAAACAGCAGAGCAGTTCCTTCCCTGGCAGGTAGAGTACCAGCCTGCCCTTTTCTGCTTGAAAGCTTGAAATGAGTCTTTCCAAGCTATCTAGCAGAAGCACCATTCCACCTACAAAGAAGGTCCTAAAAAGCACCTTTCAGCAGCATACACTACCCTGCATCCCTCCAGCATCTCCCTTTGATCCTGGCACAGTGGCAGCCCAGCTTCAAGCCCTCTGATAAGCACAGCAGGAAGGAGCCAGTATCTGCAGCTTCAGGGAGCTGGGAGACCACCACAAAGTGAACAAATGCTTGCAGCTGCTCAACTTGGGCAGCCTGCCTTAAATAATATTTTATCAGATCTCTAAATAATTTATCCACCACATTAAATGCAATGTGTATGTTTGCTGTGTACTAAGCACATGCACGTGCCTCCCACTGCTATTTTAACATGGTAGAAAATACTGTCTGTCATGTTCCAGAAGACTAAAACTCAGTCACTTGAGCACTCAAGCAGTAGCTTGAAACTTAGTGGGTTTTGTACTGCATGAGCCTGTCCACCATTTGTAATATTTAGGCAGATGCTTTGTAGTGGAGAACTAGAAATAGTTGTCTTTGTGTGTCCAGCTGTATTCCTGTCTATTCTTATTTCCCATCTGGAGTGCTGAGCCCAATTGTGGAGTCCCTATTACAAGAAGGATCTGGATGTGCTGGGACGTGTCCAGAGAAGGGCCACAAGGATGATCAGAGGGCTGGAGCACCTCTCCTATGAGGACAGACTGAAGGAGTTGGGGCTGTTCAGTCTGCAGAAGAGAAGGCTCTGAGAAGACCTTATTGTGGTCCTCCAGTATCTGAAGGGGGCCTACAAGAAAGCTGGGGAGGGACTTTTTAGGGTGCCAGGTAATGATAGGACTAGGAGGAATGGAAGGAAACTAGAAATGGGTAGATTCAGATTGGATGTTAGGAAGAAGTTCTTCCCCATGAGGGTGGTGAGACACTGGAACAGGTTGCCCAGGGAGGTGGTGGAAGCCTCATCCCTGGAGGGTTTTAAGGCCAGCAACCTGATGTAGTGTGAGTTGAACTATCTTCTGTAGCCAGAGCTATCAAAAAATAATCTTTCAAACTGGTTCCTAGGTATGACTTTGTGGAACTGGAAGATGTATCAGAGACCAGCACAGTTATACGAGGACGGTGGTGTGGACACAAGGAGGTACCCCCAAGAATAACATCAAGAACAAATCAGATAAAGATAACCTTCAAATCTGATGACTACTTTGTGGCTAAACCTGGATTCAAGATTTGTTACTCCCTTGTGGTAAGTCACTTATCTGTGTCATGGATGACAGACAGATTGCAGTGTAAAAGAGCATCAGTGCTTGAAGATTAGATGGTGCAGCTAACTGCACTGGATCAAAACATTAATTGACTGAAACTATTGTCATTCCAGCAACTACATTAATGCAGATCAAAGTATTTATTGCATTCTGTCATTAAATATAAAATAAAGTCAAGGCCAGGCCAGGATTTACACTAATACCACGTTTCAGAAACACCAACACATTCTACACTTAGATTGCACTCCCAGTGCTTTGACAGATGCTGCAGAAACAGCAAAGAAATGGCTGTTCTAGGAACTCCTTTGTTCATTTGAGGTCAAATAAAAATACCTCGAGGGGTTATGGCCTAGATTCTGAGTTAGATGCAGAGTACTTTACTCTACAAGCAATAGAATTCTACATACTACACAAAGTACTAAGGCTCAGGCTGTATTTTTAACCATGTGTAAACATGCCTCTTTGTATATGCAGTGGCACCGGCCTTGTGTCACGTACTGTTTCCATGAGATGAAAACTTCCTCTCTGTTTTTGACTTCGGTTTTGCATTTAGGGAGCAGGAATGCTCACTGGTCTAAGCAGATTTGGATACAAAATTTATTCCTTTGTATTGTCCTGATTAATATTATAATGCTTTTGGTGCAGCGTAGCCTGAAAGAGGTAGATTTTGCAAACACTCAGGAAATGGGGTAAGCATTAATTTATTATACTGTCATCATTACATTTTCATATCCATCACACTGCTTATTCCCTTTTTTATTCAATCCACTGTTATTTAACAAGGAGAAGAACGCCTAGAATAGCAATAATGTTAATGCTGTAAGAGAAGAAATCTCATTTCAGCCGCTTGGATTTGCATGCATGTATGCCTGTGTGTGCTAAAAAGAGTCCATAAACAGCACATTGACAGGAAAACTCTGAAGCTATAAAGATTGTGCTCCCTTGCATTTCAATTGTTAGGCTTCTAGTGGAGTAAGCATTTCACTGTGAGTAAATCCTGAGCTCTAATTTACTCTAATTTGAAGGTAGCCTACTAAAACTAAAATTTAGGCAGAACAGCCTGTGAAAGGCCACTGGGCATAAAAATGAGAGAGTGAAGCAGCCTCCCTTTACCCTGCTCATATTTCAGTGTAGCCACAAAAACCTCTGCTGCATTCAGCAAGCTTTATTACAGACCACGTACAGCTAGTCTGATAGTATTGGGCTTTCCAAAAATCAACATTATCAGTCATAAAGGGACAGGACTCTCTGTCCTAGAAAACTCAAAAAAGGCTGGGTTTATGTAATTGCTGGGTTTATGTCATTTCTGGGTTTATGTCATTTCAAAACTATGAGTAAACAGAGAATTTTACAGGCTTGCAAATCCATTCAGAAGAACGCTCTCTGAATGAAATACTATTTTGTTTCTGAGAAGAGAAGCCTACAGGTGATGAGTGGCATCTGTGAGATGGAAGATGATAAGCACTTAACTGATCTTCAGATTCAGAGCTATCCAACCTAAAACTGCAGGATTAATATTCAGCAGCGTCAGCCCTTTTTCAACAGTCCCCACAGTCACTCAGAACTCAGCTCATAGATATGCTGAGCACTGCTGACCTCTGAAGGTGGAATTCATTGTGAGTTTCTAGGCAGCAAACCAGGGACCATTAATGAAGCATGCAAAAACATATGGTATTTCGTATTGGATTAAATGAAAGACCTTTACATTGCCCTTTTTTTTGTCTTTACTTTTGTAACCTTCTCCAAGACAAGGCTAATTCTGGAGCTATCTTGGAAAATGCTGTTATGTTTGGTATTTGGATCTGCAGGGCAGTTATTTGTTTGTCTACCAGATTCTGACTGATAATTTTCCCGAGAAAATTGAAGCAAATGATTTGGAGAGTTCGCTTGAGTTTATTGATCAGCTGCATCTCCTGAGCGTGGTGCCAGAATGGCTGGGTGAATTTCTCACTGTTGCACATGCAGCCAAACAGCCTTGCAGCCTTGCTCTCTGCCCCCCTCATTTATGAATCTTCAAGGAAGTCAGTTAAGTTCACTTCATTTGATGCAGATCAAGTTTTTACTTAGTTCAGCACTCTGCATGAGGCACAAATGAAGCACCGCAGAGCTTAGCAGAAGCATACTTCATTATCTTTGTGTACTTGTGGTTTTGTGTTAACTTCACATTTCAGTGTCATTTAGGGAGACAAAAAGGGATGTTTTTTTTTTATAAAGAAGACATAAATTAGACTTGTATCAATGGAAATCACATTTGCCCTTGTAAACACGGCATGCAGAGTAAACAACCCATGCAGAGTAAGCAACCAGGACTCAATCATGCAGGACAGTGGGATTAGAATTCAAAGTGACTCTGGAAAATTGGGCTGAAAAAACCACAAGGATGACCCTTAAAAGGACAAGGTTGAAAGCTGGACAGATGCCTGGGAGTAATTAGCTGTCCCAATAGAAGATAATGGACAATGGGAGCCGATCTGTGAAATAAAGTCTGACCATCTGAACACAGCATTTAGCAGCTTTTGCTTGCTGAAGTGGATTCCTTCACCTTCCTCCTCCTCTCCCTGCATCCTCTGCCTCTTGGCACCTCTGCCTTTGCCCTCTCTGTGAGTCTGAGGGAGTAGAAAGGCTCAAGAGGAAGAAGTGAGAGTGATTTTGGGTGGAAGGGGCAGATCCAACATGTTGTTTCCTGTCTGTGATCCAATCTTTCCCCATGAAGCCATAGAACTCCCTGGGGTATGAGCTTCAGGATAGACCTGACTCCAGGAACTTATTGGTGAATTGAGTGTGCTTCACTGCTAATCCCAAATTGAATAAGTGTTAATAGTGTCCTGATATGGCTGGAAAAATCACTCCTACACTGTACTGTCTCTGATGGTGCAGAAGTAGGTAAGTATGCTCAGCTGATGTCTGGTCTCTGTGAACACTTCACATTCAAACCCCCCAGATGCTGCAGTGCAGTTTGTTGGCATAGCCTGGGTACCCACACAGAGGAATGTCTCCCTTGAACCTCTTTAAAAATCATCTTTTTCTTCAAGCTTCACAGACCCAGAGCAAAAATGTTCTGGAGCAAGCCCTGGACAGCTATTAGGCATGAGCCTCACTTAGCTGCAAATTTGTTTGAAATTCCTTCCTGCCATGATCACTTGAAGTGCTTACTTCTCAAACGTTTATTTTTCGCTTTTCTTGATTGAGTTGCCTTAGAAACCTTAGTTTGCAGTATAGAAGGCACTGATTTATTCCAGCCTTTTATTCTCACACTTTATATAATTCCTTCCCCTAAGGACATAGTGTTTCAGCATTTCAGTGGAAATATGTGATACAAAAGAAGGTCTCAGATTACTCACAGAGTTGCTAATGAGAAGGTAGGCACTGTCATGAGAAAGGTCCCTGGGTTGCTCACCTTGAAATGGGTGATGTTGCCACAAATGTTAAATTTCATTCTACTGCTGCTTGCAGTACATTTGCAGGCATCCTGGCCTGTATCAGGAACAGTGTGGCCAGCAGGAGCAAGGAGGTCATGCTGCCCCTGTCCTCAGCACTGATTAGGCCACACCTTGAGTCCTGTGTCCAGTTCTGGGTCCTTCACTTCAGGAAAGATGTTGACTTGCTGGAACGTGTCCAGAGAAGGGCAACAAAGCTGGGGAGGGGTTTGGAGCACAAGCCCTATGAGGGGAGGCTGACGGGGCTGGGGTTGCTTAGCTGGGAGAAGAGGAGGCTCAGGGTGACCTTATTGCTGTCTACAACTCCCTGAAGGGAGGTTGTAGCCAGGTGGGGTTCAGTCTCTTTTCCCAGGCAACCAGCACCAGAAAAAGAGGATACAGTCTCAGTGTCAGGGGAGGTTTAGGCTGGATGTTAGGAAGAAGTTCTTCACAGAAAAAGTGACTGGCCATTGTAATGGGCTGCCCAGGGAGGTGGTGGAGTCATCATCACTGGAGGTGTTTAGGAAGAGACTGGATGGGGTGCTTGGTTGCATGGTTTAGTTGATTAGATGGTGTTGGGTGATAGGTTGAACTCGATGATCTCGAAGGTCTTTTCCAACCTATTCTATTCTATTCTATTCTATTCCATTCCATTCCATTCCATTCCATTCCATTCCATTCCATTCCATTCCATTCTATTCTACCCTACCTCAACTGAGGAGTCTTGCATGTAGCAAGTAAGTATTCAATAATTACTGAAAATACCGCATTAGCTATTGTGAGATGTAGGCATGTAAATTGTTACATGTGGAAATAATCTTTGCTTGATTGAAGACATTTTATACAATATTCTTTTTCTTTCTGAAGTGAAATTCTTCCAGTGTCCTAATTCTGGAAGGGAATGTTAACAAGATTGAACCTTATGTTTTACAAGAACATTAGCATGGACATTTACTAAAATAATCTAGGACCTTGTTCAGGGATGTGTTCCAAAAATAAAGGTGAATGTTTTGAATTAAAATTACAACTCTGCATTTAATTTAATTCTGATGAGACAACTAGAAAATGTCAGATTCCATTTGCTAATTAAAAGCATTGTTTGAAGTTTATTGTAAAAGGAACATATTTGTTATACCTTCCTAACAGTAAATTGTTATTGCCTTCCTAATTGTTTCATTAATCCTAAATTAAATCCATATTGTGGAACTTTTACTAATATCAGTATTGGAAACAAGGGCTGCAAAAAAGCTAGGAACATTCATATACATGCAGGTATAAATATGTACAATGATGTAAGGTTAAACCCCCATGTACTTACACATACAACTTTTTACACACACACACAAACATATAAATATATATGTGTGTGTATATATATCTATATGGTTTTGGCTTTCTTTTCTTATTAATTCCTAGACTCTTAGAATCATAGAATTAATAAGGTTGGAAAAGACCTCAAAGATCATCAAGTCCAACCTATCATCCAACACCATCTAATCAACTAAACCATGGCACCAAGCACCCCATCCAGTCTCTTCTTAAACACCTCCAGTGATGGTGACTTCACCACCTCCCTGGGAAGCCCATTCCAATGGCCAGTCACTCTTTCTGTGAAGAATTTCTTCCTAACATCCAGCCTAAACCTCCCCTGGTGCAGCTTGAGACTGTGTCCTCTTGTTCTGGTGCTGGTTGCCTGGAAGAAGAGACCAACATCCGCCTGGCTACAACCTCCCTTCAGGGTAGTTGTAGACAGCAATAAGATCTCCCCTGAGCCTCCTCTTCACCAGGCTAAGCAACCCCAGCTCCCTCAGCCTCTCCTCGTAGAGCTTGTGCTCCAAACCCCTCCCCAGCTTTGTTGCCCTTCTCTGGACACCTTCCACCAACTCAACATCTTTCCTAAACTGAGGGACTCAGAACTGGACACAGGATTCAGGGTGTGGCCTAACCAGTGACTGGAAAACACCACATGGAATTAAAAGCAATCTTTCCTTATTTGGGAATTGTAAACCACCAGTGGTGGGCATGTGGTGCTGAACAGGAGAAAATAAGTGCATTTATCCCAGAGGAAACTTCCCTGTCAAAATGTGTATTAATGTGTTAGATCATGAGCCATTTTTGCTTATTTGAAATTGATTATTTATTTTTTTTTTTAAAGAAGAAGGTGTAAAGAAATTAGTGGAAAAGAGTGGGGGTAACTTTGGGGTTGGATTCATCACATGTGGAATTTTACAGAGATGTAGTTTTCTGCCAAACACTGGATTTACAGATCACTACTCACATGATCAAAAAAAGGGCACTGGTCACAAAATGGGGTGAGAAACCATGATCTACTAAAAGTTAGTTACTGTCTCATGCAAGAAATTTGGAGCAAAATCAGTTCCAATACTAAACCTAAATTCTTTGATACTTCCTGTTAAGCTCACAAGAAAACACAAAAAAATCAAAGCACAATCAGAGAATGCAGATGTGCAGGGAAAGCAGCCAATTCTGGTACTTACACACACAGTCACTTTGAATCAAGAGACTAGCACCTTGTATTTTATCAGATATATTTGCAAAATTAATGAAGCACCAGGCTGGAGTGTTTGGGGCTTAGGTTTTCTTTTTTATAGTAAGTCAATAAGTAACCTCCCTTGTAAGAGTTAACATAATCACAAAAAGATTCAGTCACCCTGTGAATACAGATTCATAAAGCCCATAAAGGATAATTAGTTCTTTATCACCAACCACAGAGCTGAATCCAGCCTGGAAGCTGCATGAGTCTTTGCCGCTGTGCTTCTGTTTTCACTTGTCACTGCTTTCACAGAGTAGACATTTCATTTCTGTCTCCAAGACAAAATATTCTGCCTGAAAACCCGTATAATATATCTCATGTGACAACAGGCATGATAATGGTGCATGAATTCCTTCCCTGCTTTTAGATAATCCACAGAAGGAATCCCAGTAAATTGCTGGGGGTGCAGAAGGAGAGGAACAGAGTGGGGGGAGAATGTCTACCTTAATGAATTGGTTGAACATGAAATAGATCTCACAGTGAAGAAGAAGCAAGAACTTACATGCGAATATTTTACCAGTTGTTCTGCTGCTCTTTTTCTGATTTCAGTTTTGATTCCCTCTCCATGCTAGACAGCAAGATATTTTAATAAATACAAACCATGTGCAAAACTCCTAACAATTTATATGACAGAACTTCTGTTTTCTGTCAGAATACTACTTTCTTTGGTTTTGCTCAAGGCGTGCCATCATCATAAAGTTATCAGCCAGAGGCTCATCTTTCAGGAGAGAAGTAATTAAGTCCTTTCTAATTAGGTGAAACTTACTCAAAATCATTAGCATTCTTTCCCCAACTTCGCATATGCAGAGAATTTGAGAAACTGTCTAAGCACAACTTTTTTTCTTTTACTTTGGAAGCTGTTTTAATGTTTTAAAAGGCAACATAAAATGACAGCATGTTAAAATGAGAGGTTGTGCCTCAGTGCATCTTGAGACATGAAGCATCTCAAAGGAATTTTATATGGGGAGGAGGAATGCTTTCCATTTAATGAAGGTTCCTGAGAATCCGGCAAGCTTCAATCTGTTGCGTAATTCATCTCACAGGACCCAGCCTGCCTTTCAGCACAGTTTGACGAAGGAAGGAGAGTGGTGTGGTAGACAGGCCGACCAGCATTGTAGGCAGCTCAGTTATCCCAAACACTCAGAGCAGAACAAAACATAATGAAGGATACAAAAGCAGCGAAACTGGTAGTTGAATAGCTTGGCAATAAGAAAATGGCATACTTGGGTTGAGAAGGCATGTCTGGACAAGCAGTTTCACAAGCAGCAGCAGCTGCTCCAGGGGCAGCCAAAACTCATAATTAAAAGGTTCATTTCAACATTTACATCTAATCAAGAGCTATTTCTACCTCTAAAGTCCTATCACACCTTCCAAAACTTCGAGCCTTTACTGCCCAGCTCCTACTGTGTCCTTACTGTGCCCAGTTCTGGGCCCCTCAAATTTAAGAAGGACATTGAGACACTTGAATGTCTCTAGCAAAGGGCAACAAAGCTGGTGAGGGGTTTGGAGCACAAGCCCTATGAGGGGAGGCTGAGGGAGCTGGGGTTGCTTAGCCTGGAGAAGAGGAGACTCAGGGGAGAAAGATGGGAAAGAGGAAGCTTGCTTTCTTTACCAGGAAAGATGTCCACATGTCATTTATTTCAGTAACATGAAAGCATTTTTGTTGAACTGAAGAAAGGTCAACGGCAATTAAGGAAACCTTTGTACAAGGTAATGAGGGGAAGGAGGTAGTTGTATGAACCAGAGGAGTTGTGGTGGCATGGTTAGGGAAGAAAGGAGTCAAACTAATTGGAGCTTTAAAATAGGCAGTTGGCCTGCAACTGGAAAGTCTAGTAGGAGAGCATGTGTGTATCAGGTAGAAAACAGGGCAAAAGTAGGGCCACTTGACTACATTAGCATCTTCTGGCAAAACTTCTGACACTGAATTGAGAAGTAATAGGGCTGGGTTTGGGAATGTTTCAAAAGTGAAAAGTGTCAGCAGGTACCTGAATGAAGAACTGAGTTATGGCCAGGGAAACACAGACCTTCTGGCAAGGAAGATACCAAAACCAGAAGCAGCGTGTCCCAGTAAGCACACAAAAGCTCCTGGAAGACTTCAACTGATAAAACAAGTGTTTTAATCTGGAAGAAAAATAGACCTTAGTGTCTGTGTTTTCCCAGATGCAAGCATGTGTGCATGGCAGTATTGCTGTTTGAACATTATGGCGGAGAACTGCTCTCCTCCACCTCTGATTTGTCAGCAGCTCAGTTAAAGTGTGGCTTCTTTGCAGAACATTGTCATTGATCTGCAGTCCTGTTCCTGTCCAATTCCTGTTGAAAATGCCACATCCAGTGGTGTCTTGTGCACTGTTTGAGAACTCACAAAAGTTGTGGTGATGGCCAAGGACAGGAATATGTGTCACTCTGCATCTTCAAAGGATTATCAAACAAGCATGTGACTTTCAAATCCAGTACCCTGTCCCAAACAATTGACTCTAACAAGACTTAGAGTCATCGTTCATATAGAACAGGTTTTGATGTTGAAGGACTGCATTTCCTGCTGACAGTACTTACCTGTTTTAAGGGTTCAGTGCCCAGAGGAAATTCCTACTTTTCCAAGGTAAAGTAGAGATGCAGAGACAAAAATAAAGACCTTCATGTGCAATACAAGAGGTTTATCCATGTTAAAACAAGCCATTAAAAGAAAAAAAAAAATCATAGTTTATTCTTTGTAGAAGCTCAAAAGCCTTAGTCAACATCAACATGATTTCTTGCAAACCACAACAGAAGCAAACTGGAAGATGCAAATTCTAGGGAGCATGCAGTCATATTCGTAATGCAATCAAACAACTATGTAGCATGTCAGAGTAATGGATAAGGGCCACAGAAATGTTGCAGTTGTTGGAAAGTGTGGACTGCTGGCAGAATAATGACTTTGGTTCTTAAATTAAATGAAAGAGGGGAACACCAGTCTTATTACAATTGGCCGTGATCTTGCCACTGTTCTTGGCTAAGTGAGGGGATGTGTGATTCATAGAAGCATAGAATCAATAAGGTTGGAAAAGACCTCAGAGATCATCAAGTCCAACCTATCATCCAACACCTCATGATTAATGAAACCATGGCTTCAAGTGCCATGTTCAATCCCCTCTTGAACACCTCGAGGGACAGTGACTCCACCACCTCCCTGGGCAGCACATTCCAATGGCCAATAACTCTTTCTGTGAAGAACTTCCTAACATCCAGCCTAAACCACCCTTGGTACAGCTTGAGACTGTGTCCTCTTGTTCTGTCACAGGTTGCCTGGGTGAAGAGACCAACCCCCACCTGGCTACAACATCCCTTCTGGTAGTTGTAGATAGCAATGAGGTCACCCCTGAGCCTCCTCTTCTCCAGGCTAAACAACCCCAGCTCCCTCAGCCTCTCCTCATAGGGCTTATGCTCCAGGCCTCTTCCCAGCCTTGCTGCCTTTCTCTGGACAAGTTCAAGAGTGCCAATGTCCTTCTTAAATTGAGGTACCCAGAGCTGGACACAGGACTCAAGGTGCGGCCTAACCAGTGCTGAGTCCAGGGGCACAATGACTTCCCTGCTCCTGCTGGCCACAGTGACCAAAGTGCATCACCCGGCACTGTCCCTTCAGGTCGCTTGCCATGTTGCTTCCAGGTTGATAATCAGTTTCTGGTCCTAACAGAGGTGGATATATATTGAGAAAAAAAAAAAATGCGTGTGCAAGAGCTAATCTTTTCTATGTTCTTCAAATACCAGTTAGGGCCAAATAGTCTCTTTAAAATAAAAATACAGCATACTCTGCAAGCAGACTAACAGTGAGCCAAAGTTCATTAGTGGTCAGTGGCAAAGTTGTGCCATTGGACACGTGTGGGAAATTAAAGCCATCACCAAGCATTTTGGAAAACTCTTAAGCAACTATTGATAATTAGAGAAATAAATCAATGACACCTAACAGTCTCAAGCTGCACCAGGAGAGGTTTAGGCTGGATGTCAGGAAGAAATTCTTCACTGAAGGATTGATTTGCCATTGGAATGGACTGCCTAGAGAGATGGTGGATTCACCATCACTGGAGGTGTTTAAGAAGAGATTGGTTGAGGTGTTTGGTGCCATGGTTTAGTTGATTAGATGGTGTTGGATGATAGATTGGACTCGATGATCTTGAAGGTCTTTTCCAACCTGGTCAATTCAATTCAATTCAATTCAATTCAATTCAATTCAATTCAATTCAATTCAATTCAATTCAATTCAATTCAATTCTAGTTGATTCAATCCAATCCAAGTCCTATTCTATTCTATTCTATTCTATTCTATTCTATTCTATTCTATTCTATTCTAATTTCTTGAAGAAACATTTAACCATCTGGAAATACCATGAATGAGTGGTGGTTAAATAAAAGGACGCAGGATAGTCAAGATATTTTTGTGTCAAAACTGCAGTGGGCAAATCAATTAGTTTACAAAAGAATGTATTGTTTCAGGATTGTTTTTAGAGCTTGCCAGTCTTAAAATTAGTAATACTACTTGCCACATGTGTTGGAATGTTTTTTCAGAGTATCCATAAAGAGGTAGTCTTAATTAACTTTAAATGTATGTAGGTAATAGAAAGTTACTTTGGATCCAGCACTGAAAATTGTAATGCATTGAATGAAAAGGCACATTATCTGTGCCGTAGTAGGAAGAGGGCAAAGGCCATCCTGTTCTCTGACTTTGCTTCCAATGTTTGTGTAACCAAACAGAAAACACCGATATTTCAGCACTGCAGTAGGGTCAGGCAAGTAGCAGTCTCAATACAGCTCCTGTTAGAAAATGTGGAAAGACCTTATTCCTAATTTGTTTGTTTAGAGCTGACCATTAGGAGAGCACCAGGGGACACGGGAAATACAGTAGCAAACTGGACATACCAACAAACATCACATCAATACCACCGATAGATGTGCAGACCTCTCTGTCTCTAAGCTAGGAAGGTTAAATCCAACAATTTTCACCTAAGTTTACCCTAAACCACATGTCAGTGTGTAAGAACATCAGGTGAGTTTACACTGTCAGGCTTTCTTAACAACAGCCATTAACCTGTGCATTGCATGAGTTGTTTGGTTGAAAAGTGGGACTATTTTAGATTGTTGACTTAAGGACATAATGCTGCCTCTGTAAATACATATTCTCTCCTTTAATTCCACCTTGGCAATGGCTGAAGATGTTAGCACGTGAAATGCTGAACGTACTTCTTATTTTGATTTTGTAACTTGGGAGGTTTGTTGCATAGAAATTTATTTATAGATGACAGATTTGTAGGGAGAACAGAGATACCACATTTGATTCTATAAAAAGGTTAATTAGGTCCTTAAGTGGTGTTACAGCACTGCAAGGAGGTATTGATTAACTCCTGGTGCTTCAGGGTGGCACGGCTGTTCTCTTCTACCACTGTGGCCACAAAGGAAGAGGAGATAGCCTGTTCTTCCCAGGCCTTGTTCCTGTTGAGCAGTTCTGCTCTATATTTAGAATGGGCTGCATGGGGAGGTGGAGGAGTCACCATCATTGGAGGTCTTCAGGAGGAGACTTGATGGGGTGCTTGGTGGGGTGCTTGGTGCTATGGTTTAGTTGTTTAGGTGGGTTGGATTGGTTGATGGGTTGGACGCAATTATCTGGAAAGTCTCTTCCAACCTGGTTCGGTTCTGTTCTATTCTATTCTATTCTATTCTATTCTATTCTATTCTATTCTATTCTATTCTATTCTATTCTATTCCATTCCATTCCATTCCATTCCATTCCATTCCATTCTATTCTATTCCATTCTATTGTATTTTCCACAAAGGCTGAAGATCTTAACTTTAATCTTAATCTTAACTTTAATGTGTGCCAGATGTGTTGGAGAAGAATAGGAAGTGTCCTTTCAGCATCTCCTTCTGAAAGACTTCCAGAAGTGACTGTAAATTGGAACATGCTAGGCCTCCAAACTTGCACTGAGCAAGTTTTGCAAGCCCATCACAGCATGTGTAGGTTGCAAATTGCCTTTTAAATCAAAACAAGAATTGGATGTCTTCATACTTTTGTAGAAAGGTGAGGTCCTGGGCTCGGCTTCAAGTTTTGTATTACACCAGTACTATTTATTCCACTATGTGTCAATGTTATCTTACAAAGCCTTGCAGCACAATCCTGCTCTCGTGCTGTTCTAGACCAGGGTCATTTTCAACCTTACCACTGTTCAATGTGTTTTTGTCATTCTTGGCAAGCCAGGGAAAACAATGCACTGTTCATAATCTGTGTTTACCTTGTTTAGTGCAGCATCTGGAGAGTACTACTGGCTCAAGTGATGCTGATTGTTTTAGGATTTCTATGTCTAAATTTGCTGGGGGGGGAGGGTTGTAAGTCTGGGTTTTTTAGTGTTTTGTTTTGTGGTTTGTTTTTGCTTTTTTAATTCAATATTGTGTAATACAGTTCAACAGGATCTGATAATTTAAAGATGTGAGGTCATTCAGATCATTTTTTCCTTAAGAACCAGAGCTTTCTGTGCTGTAAATTCATTGTTTCTTCATCTGGTGTAATTTTTAAGTATAACAAGCATAGGAGCATACCTCACAGGAGATTAAAGCACAGCCTAATAAATCACAGCTGGAAAGACAGTTTTAATTTTCCCTCTTTTAATGCCATACTGTTGCCTGAAATTATATCCATTCCAGATTTATGATAAAGGATTCTGTTCTATTTGTCATGGGTGTTGATCTCCTTTAGATATTTACAGAGTGCTCTCACTCTTTGCTTATTGCTTAGTCAAGCAGTGATGTCTGTGTTTAGCTTTTAATCTTTCCCAAAATTTCAGGCTAGCCAGTCCCCTCAGAGCTTTTGATGTTCTTTTCAAAACTCCCCCAGCTTTCCCCAGCTTTTTACAATGTCTCTGTGGTAGTGAAGGTTTGGTTCAAGCACCATCCCAGCTGTGTAGTGGGTTGAGTGAAACCTGCCATGACACTCCCTTTAGGTAGATCTAGATGGCAGTGGCCAGCTTCACTACCCTAACACTAGCAATGTGACATTTTATGTGTTTTCCTCTGTCAGCTCTGTCCATCTCTGAGCCCCTAAGTTTCCTACATTTCTCCTCCTGCTTAGCATGTAATTTGGAGTCACATTAGGTTGCATTTTTTTCAGGGTAATCTTCTCCTTGCTGGGCCAGATTAATATTTGTGGGGTTTCCATGTCCTAAATGAAGATGGCTATGCCTGCTGGTTCCCTGCCTGCAGGTATGGACGCAGCATCATGACCTTGGGGAGGGTGGAGCTAAGTTCCATCACTGCTTGCCCTGACACCTTCTCACAGTCTCAAGCCTTGCCACCTCAAGGACCGCCACAATAAGCCTTTGTAAAATGGCACATGATTAATATCTAAAAGAGGCTGTGAGGCATGCTGTGTTGTTCCTGCTTGCAGTCAGGTCCACTGTGCCAGCAGGGTAGGCTACATGACCAAACCAAGACTGATGATCAAAGGTGGTTGTCTGCTACACTCTTTCATTTGAATACTTGCTTTTTCTCTGCCTGCCAAACTTACCTCATTTCCTCTCTAGTTTAAGCAATTGTATGATTACAAAATGGAGAACAGCATTCCCAAATTCTGAAGAGGAAGGTGAAACAGCAAAAATTTGTTTCAGACCATGTCAAAGCACTTGCAACTGATTTAGTGGGTGGGGGAAGGCTGGCAGTTATTCTTGTCCTCCCCTCCTCCTCCTTGGGCTACATCATTGCTGGAGCTTTTGGGATCTCTACACTTCCTTTGAATATTTTTAGTCTTATTCTGACTCTGCAGTTCCAGGCAGAGGTCATCAGAAAAGGTCCTTTCTCCATGCTGAAGAAGCTGGTGTGCTTGCAGGCTGGCACTGTTCTTTGCTCAGCACATTGCTTCTCGCATCAATGACCTTCACGCTATATACCACATCCTCAAAGGCAGTCATGACACTGGATAAATCTGATTTGTATTTTCTGTCCATACATCTTTGTTAAATTTACAACCTTCTGTTTGGCTCTGAGCACTTGATAAAGTGCATACATGTCTTGATAATAACACAGGTGACAGATAAGTCACTGAGTGTTTCTGGTTTTCCCTTGCATATACATATTCACACACACACACACACATTGAATCATAGAATCATAGAATCAATAAGGTTGGAAAAGACCTCAAAAATCTTCCAAGTCCAACCTGTCACCCAAGACCTCATGACTGCTAAACCATGGCACCAAGTGCCACGTCCAGTCCCCTTTTGAACACCTTGGGTGACAGGTTGGACTTGATGATTTTTGAGGTCTTTTCCAACCTTATTGATTCTATGATATTTGTAAGAATAACGCATAAGAGAAATGACAAGCATGACTGTTCCTAAGGTATTTTTATTTGGCTTGAACAACAGTGACATCTTTTGTAAATAGGGCTTGGGGCTGGAATTCCAGCCTGAACAGTTTTCTTTTCCTTATTCTAGCTGTTTGATGAAACTTCAGTTAATAGAAATCACTAGCAAACAGCATCTGGGGCTGTTTGCAATACCTCAGCTGCTTTTGATCACATCAAAAACCCTGGGAAAGCTAAGAGAAAATGGTTCTTGTATTCTTCAGTGATTATGTATTACTGCTACTTTTATGATTATTGTTATCATCTTAGAAAGTTTGTATAGCAGTCCTATTTGTTGTCCTGGAAAAAGCAATGCCTTCCAGTCAAAGCAGGAGGGTGAACAAATTGTTTTCCTTTGCATTAGCTGTGAAACGTAACACAGGCTCCTGCTGCATGCTTACTGCAGAATTAAACGACATCCTCTGGGAGGGAGCTCAAAAACAAATGGATCCTTCACAAAAATCAATAGACTGGGATTGCTGCTAGGACAGCTAATGTCCCTTACTGCTTCCTTTTTCACATTGTGTCCTCAGCTTTGGAATTAAATTTGCTTAGCTCCATTAAAGTTGTTTTTTTTTCATTATTATTATTATTCCTCCCATGTTTCTCTCAAATCACATCTGAAAATGTGAGCATGCATGTCAGAGCGCTTAGCAGAGCCTTCTAGTCAGCAGAAAACTTGGAATATTACATGAAATTAGACTGCATTTGTTAATGATTATTTTTGACTCATTATAGAGCGTGCTTGAATCTATAAAAAATAGGTAGAGTATCAAATGGAGAGGAGACAGAAAATTAATAGCTGGCTCCTAGGAGATTTTCTTCATTAATATTTTTCCTTATACCCCTACTACTAGAGCCCCTCAGTACATTCCCATTTGGTATGAGTCACACCAAGGAAGAGGACCTGCAATAACCAGCTGTCACTGCCTTCTGTTATCTCTGAAAGATTTTTTTGCCCACCTGGACACTGCCGGGCAAGTGAAGTGCCAGCTTCTTCAGTTTTGCTCAGGGCAGATTTGCTATAACCAGGGAGACTGCTTCCAAAAACCTGTCAGTCAGCATGGCAGAAGTTCACTAAAGTCTTCTCAAGGGCACTGGACTACAATCTGAGAGTGAGTTTTTGGCTCCTGGGATCACGCCTCCCAAGCTCTTTTCCACCTGGCAACTCCTCAATACCATTTTGATGTGCAGCATCACACTGACCAGGATTCCTCTTGATGTTCTCTTCCCATTGCCCTGGCAGAACCAGCATGGGGTGTCATAGGAGCATCAGCAAGCTCTGCAGAATGAAGTGGCTCTTTGACCCAGGTGTGCTTACACACTGAGCCAAGGTGAATAATAAGCCCAGTTGCTTTCAGCACCCTCCACAGAGAGGTGCCCAGAGAATGGGCACTACAGACCATAATGCACAAGAAGTTACTGCTGAAAGCAAGTCTCCCTTTCTGTGTAACAGTAATATAAATGAAGCAGGGAGCAGCCACAGTCTTAGCTTAACACTCCAGGCTGGATAGTTGTAAGATGAACCAGGGCTGACATGCAAACAGTGAATGCTGTGCCAATCTATAGCATCAATGGCAGGAGAGTGGCCAGAGCAACTGCGTGCTCATTAGTCTGACCTAGAAAGCTTGCAGGGTGCTTGTCAGCAGAGAAAGTGGTTAAAGATACAGGAAACTAGAAAAAAAACCTCTATGTCTCTTCATCAAAGGAGCTCATGCCAGACTGGAGAGGATAATCTGGAGAGGAAGGAAATGTTATATAGCAAATCTAATTGGACTTCAGAGAAGCATCTCACCCAGTGCCACGTAGGAAACAATCACTTATGTTGGAAAAAAGATGGCACTTAATAAAAGAGCCACAATGTAGTCAAAGGGCAGACTGAACTGTAATGCAAAAGGGAGCATCCAGCCAGGGAGAGCTCACTAATGGGAGTTCTAAAGGGATAATCTTATGCTCTATTTGAGGTGTTTTTAGGGACCAGAACACAACCTGTCAGAGTAGCATTTTAATGGCTTTTGCAGTACACACAGAGCTGAAGGGAATTGCTCAAGAATGGAAAAAGATCAGTGTTGGAAAGGAGAACAGGGTGACTCTGACCGCTGCAGAACTGATTTGCAGGGAAATGCAACACCCCCCAAAAAGCAGAGTGGTCATTTAGGTAGAGATTAAGAACAAAAACATTCTCTGTTAAATGGCATCTCACTGATTAGCGAGAGGTGAGAAGAAAGTTTCTGGGTGTACTAGGCAAAGAAGTGGTAGTTGCATCTTTTCTGGAATACTTTGTACAGTTTTGGTCCCCATAGTACAGAGCAACCACATCTTTCTTGGACTGTGTTCAGGGAACAGCTACAGGACAGCTGGGTAAAAGAGGACATGTCTTAATGAGGGCCAAGACAACTTGGCTTGCTTAGTGTAATAAAACGGATGCTGAGGGGAGATATAACATCTTTTCAGATGTACTGCAGGAAGCAAACTTGGGAGAGGAAATAAATGACAAAGTTGGCACTTACATAAGTGCAATAAAAAGAAATTTAACCTGAATTGGGTTGGACTCGATGATCTCTTGAGGTCCCTTCCAACCTCTAAAGTACTGTGATACTGTGAAAAGAGCCAACTAGAATGTGGGTTTTAGAAGTGACAACCTCGAAGAGCCTTTCAAGATTTGTGCCCCAGTCTTTAACTGAAGAAGTTAAGATTTGTCATTCAGCTGAAAATGGCAAGAGAGGGATTGCAGAGCATTTGTAAATGAATGCTAGTTGATTTCTCAATGGAGGTGTTTAGGAAGAGACTGGATGGGGTGCTTGGTGCCATGGTTTAGTTGATTAGATAGTGTTGGACGATAGGCTGGACACGATGATCTCAAAGATCTTTTCCAACCTGATCAATTCAATTCAATTCAATTCAATTCAATTCAATTCAATTCAATTCAATTCAATTCAATTCAAGAAGGCTCTGAGATGACCTAATTGTGGCCTTCCAGTATCTGAAGGGGGCCTACAAGGAGGCTAGGGAGGGACTTCTCAGGATATCAGGTAGTGATAGGACTAGGGGGAATGGAATGAAGCTGGACGTGGGGAGATTCAGGCTGGATGCAAGGAGGAAGTTCTTCACCATGAGAGTGGTGAAGCGCTGGAATGGGTTGTCCAGGGAGGTAGCTGAGGCCCCGTCCCTGGAGGTGTTTAAGAGCAGGCTGGATGAGGCTCTGGCCAGGCTGATCTAGTGTGGGGTGTCCCTGTCCATGGTGGGGGGGTTGGAACTAGATGATCCTTGTGGTCCCTTCCAACCCTGACTGATACTATGATACTATTCTATTCTATTCTGTTCTGTTCTATTCTATTTTGTGTATAGTTACTTATCTGCAGTATGCACCAGTATAACTATTAGCAAAGAAGTTCGTTGTGCATGGAGATCTAAGGACAGGCCTCTATGATAAATAGAAAAATTAAAGGGAATGCACAATTTGCACAACAGGACAGTGAAGTCTTGTGCACTCTCATGTGGGTATGTGCATTGAATGGGGTGCTCATGAGCAGTGCAGTTTTAGATGTCGTCTGATTATTCATAGGAATAGCTATCATCTCATTTGAGCAAGTATTATCTGACCTTTTGGAGAGATCATTTAAATGTCAATGTCAGCACTCATAAGATGCATCCAGCAATGCCTAATTTTGAAGCTAGGTGAAGGATGAAGAGAAGTATTGACCGAACATAGCTGTTATTAAATATCTTTTTCTGCTTCAGTTTTACTTCAACTTTTCACAAATAAATGTATCAAATATCAGTTAACCTAAATCATTATTGCAGCCTTGCACTTCTGAAATTCAAAGTGTCTCGTGCTTCCCACTCAATTATAGTTAGTAAATGTGTCAGGACAAGTGAAAAGTGTTTTATATGTCATTTCCACTAGTTTTAACTTAGTCACAACTGATAAGGTTGTAGATACTGATATGTGGTGGTAACTGTGCCTCAGGAACTCAATTTATGTCTCTCTTTAAAGGGCAAGACTACAACTACCTGAAGGGAGGTTGTAGCCAGGTGGGGGTTGGTCTCTTCTCCCAGGAAACCACCAACAGAACAAGAGGACACAGTCTCAAGCTGCACCAGGGGAGGTTTAGGCTGGATGTTAGGAAGAAGTTCTTCATAGAAAGACTGAATGTGCTGCCCAAGGAGATGGTGGAGTCAGCATCGCTCAAGGTGTTTAGGAAGAGACTGGATGGGGTGCTTGGTGCCATGATTTAGTTGATTAGATAGTGTTGGATGATAGGTTGGATTTGATGATCTCAAAGGTCTTTTCCAACCTGGTTAATTCTAATTCTAATTCTAATTCTAATTCTAATTCTAATTCTAATTCTAATTCTAATTCTAATTCTAATTCTAATTCTAATTCTAATTCTAATTCTAATTCATTCTAATTCTAATTCTAATTCGGGTCAGACATTGGTGGCTGTCTTACCTTTTGTTACTCAGTTTAAAACAGTTGTGTCCTGTCTGGCCTGACTTTATAGGGACTGCACCAAAAAAATAGAACAGAAAAATATGGTTACTGTTATTTTTTCATTTCCTATTGGTTACAGCAGGAGTTGCCATCAGTGGTAGCATTTACTCATACTTCCAGCTTGAACTCTATTACCTTCAGATTGCAGCCACTTGATTTTGCTAAATGCTTGCACTGGTAGATAAAATATGTTGTTGACATGGATAATGGCCTTGTGTAGCTAACTACAGGTTATTATCTGGAGAGACAAGGTTAAGTTACCTCTAACCTTCTTGAAAGACATTGGCATCCATTTAGTGTTTCATTGCAAGGTGTGATTTTCACATTACGAATAATCATTGTTGCATGCTTTTCACATTCAGCATCTTGTATTTTAAAGCCTGGTCACCAGAGTTGAACAGTGGCTTGATCAGTACTGCAGGTAATGAAAATGCATCCTCTGACTTCCTAATGAGTAGCCTGCTGTAGCAAAATAGGTATCTTTCAGCATCCTTAGGAGATGTGGCAAGAAATATCATTCTGGTATGAAAATTAAACCTGGCAATGTGGTGGATTGAAAGCATGGTAATAGAAAAAGAGATTTCAAAGTATACATCACTAGGCTTTTAGTTATCTTTTATGTATTTTATCAATCTTTATTTCTTATATTAAGAACAGAAATGCTACATAAGAAATTTTATTTAATCAATGGAATTCTGTTGAATTGAACTGTGACTTTTCTTTGCCTCTTAACTAACACCCATTTCTCTTATACAGTGTGTTCTGAGTTTGGGGGTTGTTTGAAATCATAGAATCATAGAATCAACAAGGTTGGAAAAGACCTCAAAGATCATCAAGTCCAACCTGTCACCCAACACCTCATGGGTACTAGACCATGGGACCAAGTGCCACATCCAATCCCCTCTTGAACACCCCCAGGGCTGGTGACTCTACTACCTCCTGGGCAGCCCATTCCAATGGCTAACAGCTCTCTCTGTGAAGAACTTTCTCCTCACCTCAAGCTTAAACTTCCCCTGGCACACCTGGCATTTGGACTTGTTGAATGTTCTCATGTTGGACTCTGCCCATCTGTCCAGCCTGTCAAGGTCCCTCTGCAGAGCCCTTCTACCCTTTAACAGATTAACACCTGTTCCCAGCTTGGTGTCGTCTGCAAATTTACTGATGATGGACTCAATTCCCTCATCCAGATCATTGATAAAGATATTGAACAGGATGGGTCTCAGAACTCACATCTTTTCACATATTTGTTGTACAGCAAAGTGAGTCATGGACTCCATGCTTCTCAAACTAATGAGCTTTCCAGCCTCATCTCTGGTGTTTTCCTGATGCCTTCCTGTTCCTACTGATCCTACCAAACTGCATGGCTTGAGCCTGGCAGAGCCTCTCCTTTCTGTGGGTAACAGGTCCTTAGGCTGCAAACCATCTTCCTCATCAACCAGGACTATCTGACTCTGCAATCTTGTGTATCCTTGATAGCATCTTGCCTCATAGAATCATAGAGTTGTCAGGGTTGGAAGGGAACTCGAGGATCATCCACTTCCAACCCCCCTGCCATGGGCAGGGACACTTCACACTAGATCAGGTTGCTCAGAGCTGCATCCAGCCTGGCCTTAAAAACCTCCAGGGATAGAGCTTCTACCACCTCCCTGGGCAGCCTGTTCCAGTGTCTCAGCAGTGTCTCATGGTGAAGAACTTCTTCATGATGTCCAATCTGAATCTACCCACTGCTATTTTTGCTCCAATTCCCCTAGTCCTGTCACTACCTGACATCCTAGTAAGTCCCTCACCAGGTTTCTTGTAGGCCCCCTTCAGATACTGTAAGGCCACTATAATAAGGTCTCCTTGGAGCCTTCTCCTCTCCAAACTGAATAGCCCCAACTCTCTCATGATCTACACTTATGAAAACTCCAGGTGGTATTCCCCATGACTCTCTGTTACTTATTGGAGATTAGTGATGAGAGACAGGCTACAGACAAAGTCAGTCTGTGAAGGAGAGAGTAGCTTATCTTTGTCTGAAACAGAGCCAAGAACAATGTATCAATGTCCATACATATTTAACTCTAAGAACTGACTCAGGATTTATCTTGCTGAGGTGTAATTTTGGAAGTAGAGGCATGGAAGTCGTTTTTCTTCAATAGAAGTAGCTGCTCTCAGAAAGTGATTGGTAGCCCGGATACTTTGCCTGTGATTTTTGCTGCTTGTAGAGCAGTTAATGCAATGCTTTGCTGAACTCTCATTAAAAGTTATTATGCTACCATGACACACCTACAGAAACAAAAGCACTGTTGTCAGGGTGATGTAGCCAAATTATTACCACCCTGGTTTTCCAACAGTTTAAAAAATAATAATAGTGTTGATAATAATTAAAAAACATCTCACTGAACGTTTTAATGTTTTTTTAAGTAATGATGAAAACAATAGCCAAGTGATAGGATAGGATAGGATAGGATAGGATAGGATAGGATAGGATAGAATAGAATAGAATAGAATAGAATAGAATAGAATAGAATAGACCAGACCAGACCAGACCAGACCAGACCAGACCAGGTTGGAAGAGACCTTCAAGATCATCATGTCCAACCTATCATCCAACACCACCCAACCAACTAAACCATGCAACCAAGCACCCTGTCAAGTCTCCTCCTGAACACCACCAGTGATGGCGACTCCACCACCTCCCCAGGCAGCCCATTCCAATGGGCAATCACTCTCTCTGTGTAAAACTTCCTCCTGACCTCCAGCCTGAACCTCCCGTGGCGCAGCCTGAGACTGTGTCCTCTTCTTCTGGTGCTGGCTGCCTGGGAGAAGAGACCAACCTCTGCCTGTCTACAACCCCCCTTCAGGTAGTTGTAGAGAACAATAAGGTCTCCCCTGAGTCTCCTCTTCTCCAGGCTAAGCAACCCCAGCTCCCTCAGCCTCTCCTCATAGGGCTTGTGCTCCAAACCCCTCACCAACTTTGTTGCCTTTCTCTGGACACGCTCCAACAAGTCAGCATCCTTCCTAAACTGAGGGGCCCAGAACTGGACACAGGACTCAAGGTGTGGCCTAACCAGTGCAGTGTACAGGGGCAGAATGACCTCCCTGCTCCTGCTGGCCACACTGTTCTTGATGTAGGCCAGGATGCCATTGGCCCTCTTGGCTGCCTGGGCACACTGCAGGCTCATGTTAAGCCTACCATCACCCAGCACCCCCAGGTCCCTCTCTATCTGGCTGCTCTCCAGCCACTCTGACCCCATCCTGTAGCACTGCATGGGGTTGTTGTGGCCTATGTGCAGTGTGAGTTGCATACACAACACTGAAAATAGATTTGTCCTTCAGGTTCTGGTAGGGACAATGGTGAGAAAGGAGGAGATGGTTTTGTAATGATGAGAACCACTTTGATGTTATTACTTGAAATAGCTGCAAGCAGAAGCTATAGATAATAATAATCTGCAAACTTTAGAGGTTGAAAGAGCTCTGAGAAGCCAAGAATGACTGCAGCTGCTTTGAGTGATGGTGGAACAACGCCATGTAGTTGTGAATAGTTTATGCAGATGAAATATAATCAGAGTCAAAATGTGCAGTCATCAGGTTTGAGATCCAAGAAGCAGGTGGTACTCATGTCTGTCTCAGGATTTTGGAGGGGTTCCCTGGCATCAGCCATCTCAAAAAAAAAAAACCCAACTGTAGACTAAAGAAACAATTTTGATATCTACAATTAGGTAGCATAAGGGACCATCACTTCAAACACAAAATTATTCCTTGTCTGTGGTCTTCTCCAGACATTCAATGAGGCAGATTGTTCCTGTTGTAAAATAATGCCTCAGAACTCAATGCCACTTTTTTTTCTGGAAGTGTTAAATGGAAGCTAATGACAGAGAGGAAAAGATTTCCAAGTTTTGCAACTGGCAACCACTACCAGAGAATCCATGAGCTTTTCAAATCCATTTTTATGTACTTTAAATAATAACTTGTCAAGAACTGGGCAACCAAACTGTAGAGAATATGGCCAAGGTAACCCACGGCTCCTGAATTATTTATGACCTGATCGTCACATCCGCATAAAAACCCCAAACCAACTGCGTCAAAAAAACTCACCAAAAATTATTTGCTTCTGTATTCCCACAAGAAAATGACCACTTTAATTATTAATGTGTTAGCAACCCTGCAATTTCAGTGGTTGCTTAGTGACACCATAGTGTGATGGGGTTTCTTAACTTCTACTAATCTTTAAGTACTGAAGAAATCACTGCTGCCTCGCATTTGAGAGAAAGGAACAATTTAAGGAAGATGAAACAGTAACAATGATGCATGAACAACCTTGTGACTTTTGGGGAGGTGTTTAGGAGGAGACTTGATGGGGTGCTTGGTGCCATGGTTTAGTTGATTAGATAGTGTTAGATGATGACAGTATCACAGTATCACCAAGGTTGGAAGAGACCTCAAAGATCATCAAGTCCAACCAGGATGATGGGTTGCACATGACGATTTCAAAGGTCTCTTCCAACCTGGTCTGGTCTATTCTATTCTATTCTATTCTATTCTATTCTATTCTATTCTATTCTATTCTATTCTATTCTATGGAGGGGGCCAGCCTCTTCTCCTTGGTGGCAAGCAGCAGGACTCCAGGAAATTGTTACAAGCTGTGCCAGGGGAAGTTCCAGCTGGATACTGGAAAATATGTCTTCAAAGAGAAGGTTATCAAACCTTGGAATGGTCTGCCCAGGCCAATGGTGGAGTCACCATCCCTGGAGATATTGAACCAGCATGTGGACCTGGCACTTAGGGACATGGTTTAGTATTGACCCTTCAGTGCTGGGTCAAAGGTTGGACTGGATAATCTCTGAGGTCTCTTCCAAACGGTTGTTTTCTGTAATTTCTGTGATTTTTCTATACCAAATGAAAAGTATTAAAATGCCATGCATAGAGTCTGGATCTGAAAGCATTTTTGTTTCTTCTCAGTTAAAGGACAATTTTATTGATGAATTAGCAGATTGCTTGAACAGTTTTGTCTTTACCATTCCTAAGAAGTAATTGAATATATGCATGTATGTATGGCCCAATGCATCACTGAGTGTAGAGAGCATCATCTGAGCAGCTACCCTTCCATTTTCCCTTTCAGTTGCTAACTTAAAAAAGGGGTGGCAGATAGTCAGTATTCAAGCCCAGGCAGTGATCCATCTTCTTTAAATCCTTTCATTATAAATTCTGCTACTAGAAATGAAAATCTTGGTGTGCTGTCACTTCAGCCTACTTTCCTTACCTGCCTATTCATGCTGATCATTAGGTATTCACTGCATGTGTGTGTTTAATAACCATTCTGTAATGCTGCCTTTTCTTCCCCCCATTCTTCATGCTTTAATTATTCCTGTTGAAAATGAGTAAAACTGCTGAAAGATGAAAGAAACAGATTCTTCATTATTTAAGCAATGATTTCCTATCACTGGTCAGACAAGTGGAAAGGGATTCAGGTGACCATATGTCAGTATCTACAATTTTGACATCTGTATCTAAGATAGTCCTCCCAGGATTGCCTTTGTGGAAAACAGAGTAAAGAAAAAATAGTCTGCAATAGCATTGCAAATTAAGCTTTTCAAATAGATCTGATTATTTACACCCCAAAAATGCTGATTTTAATTGGCTGTAAACAGAAACAAAAGTTACTAGACTAGATGTTTGCTTTAAAGATGTCCAAAGGTAGATGAGATGAATCCCACCCCTGTGCTCAAATTAATCACCCAGATTACATTTCTAATACACATGTACTGTGACTGTGGGTTTTGATGTAAAGGACAGTGCCATTCAGTGCTCTGCATAGATGAGCAAGTCCTGTTCAGCACAAGCACCAAGAGCAGTCATGTTAGGACTGCATTTCAAACTGATTAGATTTCTCTGCTTTTCACCTTGGCTAAGTAGTGCCAGGCTATTAGTACATCCACATTCTTTCCAGAACAGATCAGTTTGAGGAAGAGCATTAACACTGAGTGCAGACATACTGAGGTGGCCTTGAATATTTCTGTTGGAAAATAAATTTAATAGCCTTGGCCACGTTGGATCCTGCTATCCAAAGCAATGTGTATCATAGTACAAATAATAACAATATCTATTCTTGCCCCAGCAAGCTCATAGGGAGCTAGTTTACAAACAATGAAAAGGGAGAAAACTGAATGGAAGTAGCCTTATTCCGACCTGGCATTCTGTGGTTATTTAGGAATGACATATGGCAAGGGCCTCTTGCATTAGAGGGGGCTGAAAAAGATGGCAAATTAATACTGAGACATTTTTTAGGTTTTGCAGTTAATTTGGAACAGTGCCTTAATGGTGATCTTTCCTGTGGGTTTTTCCCCTTAGGATGATTTCCAGCATACAGACTCAGAAACCAACTGGGAGTCAGTCACAAGCTCTGTCTCAGTAAGTAATTTGTTACTGTTTTGCCCATGGATGGCTTGATAGGATGCCTTGAACTCGGCTCACTAAAACGGTCCCTGCATAGGGGAACCACATTTTCACCTTTGGCATAGGATGAAATAAGTGTTTATTCAACTCATACTGGGATCAGCTAGTATGTTTTCTAAGAAGAAAAAATGCAAGATATGCCATCAGCTGTTGTAACCACATGAGATAGCCGTTGGGAAACATTTCTTGCTTTCAAGCTTATCCTGTCAAAATGAAAAGACATGATACAACCTCCTTGCAATTTTCAGTTGTAAAATGTCTTGACCTGAACACTCTTAAAATAGGTTGTCAGGAAAATGAATCCAGTTTCATTGACCGTACTGAGGGGGTTTTAAGTCTTTGTAGTAAAGTGTTACAAGTCTCCATGCACAGCAGTGAAATGCAGCTTCAGGGAAAATAAATAAATTAGAAAGTCAAGTATAAAATTTCAGTATAACATCTTATTTTTCTTTTCATCACATTCCATTTGTGTCATTGACCCAAAATTTGTCCCCACTTTCGTTTCCCAAATTAAATTATACACTGGGGAATTACTATGACATCAGAATTCATGGTATGGACAGTCCTTTTCTGTGTACTCTGCTGGCTGGTCAGCACCATGTCACAGTCTTGTAAACTCCTTTTAAAACACATGAGATGAGGATAAGCACTCAAAGCAGATCTGAGACCAATGTTTAGAGCATTCATGGAAGGCAGTTTAATGATGGCACCTTTGTTACAGCAGCTGCCAGAACTGGCAGTAAATAAAATAAGAGAAAGTTCTACTGATGTGTCCAGGCTGGGCAGCAAGCAGAGAGAAATTTCTGTACTGCCAAAATTAGAAGAGGTTAAGCTAATCTCACTTGTATTCACCCTTGAATTTGCAAATAGCCCTTGCCCTTCATGATATGATGCATTGATAGCCTGGAACTAATTGTCCTGAAAGTCTTGGGCAGTAATGTTAACAGGGCAGGGATCTACTAGATGTGCCAAGCACTGAAAGATCTAAGCTCATTTTTCATTCTAATATGGGGCTCTAAAAAAATAAGAAAGGTCTATATAATAGAATATTTTGTTTCAAAATATTGTAGGCAGTCGTTTGAAAATGTAAGCCTAGGGCTCCCTCATCAGGTAACCATGGAAATGAGATCAAGTGTATGGTAAACGCCATGTTTGTTATAGATCTTAGCATTGTAAGGCATGCCAGATGCCAAACAATAATCTAATATTCATCTAATATTCATTTCATACTGAAAGACAAAAAGAGTTCTGAAAGAAAAAAAAAAAACACTTCTGAAAAGTTGTGGTTAATGTGTTACAAATAGGCAACTTCAGTATTACAAGTAGCAAGCTGATGCCCAAGATCATATGGAAATCTGCAGCTGAAGCAGGAGCAGAGCCCCAGTTTCATAGTATCATAGTGTCATAGTATCATTCAGGGTTGGAAGGGACCACAAGGATCATCTAGTTCCAACGCCCCTGCCATGGGCAGGGACACCCCACGCTAGATCAGGCTGGACAGAGCCTCATCCAGCCTGGTCTTAAACACCTCCAGGGACGGTGTTCCCAAGCACTCTTCTATCTAATAAAACATACCTTGTTCCACTGGGTGTGCATTGCATGCTCTAGCCCTTTCTTATCCTCAGGGAACATAAGGTAGAGAGGTGCCAAAAGGCTCCAATGCAAAAGTCTGAGGACATCTAAATTCTTCAGGGATTCTTCTGTGGTTACAAGGGACAAAACAACAAACTCAGACCTGTCAGCTGCTAATAGGATGACCAGCTGTTCTGTAAATACTCAGCATGGCAGATCTAAGTTTTGTCCCTCAAGCCCACAGGCTCATTTTAGGGTCTGGGAACATTAAAGTTCATAGACTAGACTAGAACAGAATTAACCAGGGTGGAAAAAACCTTTGAGATCGAGTCCAACCTATCATCCAACACCATCTAATCAACTAAACCATGGCACCAAGCACCCTATCAAGTCTCTTCCTAAACACCTCCAGTGATAGTGACTCCACCACCTCCCTGGGCAGCCCATTCCAATGGGTAATCACTCTCTCTGTGTAGAACTTCTTCCTAACCTCCAGCCTAAACCTCCCCTGGTGCAGCCTGAGACTGTGTCCTCTTGTTCTGGTGCTGCATGCCTGGGAGAAGAGATCAACACCTACCTGGCTACAACCGCCTTTCAGGTAGTTGCAGATAGCAATAATGTCTCCCCTGAGCCTCCTCTTCTCCAGGCTGAGCAACCCCAGCTCACTCAGCCTCTCCTCATAGGACTTGTGCTCCAACCTCCTCAGCAGCTTTGTTGCCCTTCTCTGGACACGTTCCAGCAACTCAACATCTTTCCTAAACTGAGGGGCCCAGAACTGGACACAGGACTCAAGGTTTGTGGCCTAAGCAGTGCTGAGTACACGGGCACAATGACCTCCCTGCTCCTGCTGGCCACACTGTTCCTGATGTAGGCCAGGATGCCATTGGCCTTCTTGGCCACCTGGGCACACTGCTGGCTCATGTTCAGCCTACTATCAACTAGTACCCCCAGGTCCCTTTCTGCCTGGCTGCCCTCCAGCCACTCTGACCCCATCCTGTAGCACTGCATGGGGATGCTGTGTAGAACCTGGCACTTAGATGTGTTAAATCTCATGCCTTTGGAATAAGAGTCTGGGTTCATATCATAATATTTTTATCTTTTTTTTCCCCTCAGAAAATACTTCTGCCCTTAATCCAGCATGGCAAATTCAGAAAAACAAATCAAAACAAATCCACACATAAAACTAAGAAAAAAAATACTGGTCCCCAATTCACTCCTTATTAGGTTAGTTTCCATTTTTTATAATGTTATGATCATCACCTGCAATGCCTGTCAGCTTCAGAGTACAGATAGAAAATAGAAAAGAATGGAAGAGCAGAAAATAAGGGTAAGAGCAGTGACAGAAAAAGATACCTTTGTGTCCCATTAAATTAAAAATGCCTTCAGTGATTTAAGAAACGTAGAAGAGATACATAATGTGGAAAATCTTTGCTCTTCATTGCTTCTTGGAATTCATTCTTTCCTTTGCCCTTTCTTTGGATGTGATCTCAGAATTCAGATTACAGTGAGCACAAGCTCTTCTAAAGCTACCGCTTCGTTCTTGGCAGGACAAAAGAAAGGCAGTTGGTTTGGGAGCTCTGAAGTTGCTTTTGGGGCTGCCACAAGATGTTGCTGCCAGTAGGTTATCTGAGCTGTTAAAAATTCTTCTTGGCTTGGCTGTCACTGTGCATGAATAAGGCTGCACAAATCTCTTGAGTGGGGAATCCCTGCTGTCTGTATGAGTTTGAAATGCCCTGCAAATTCACAGCCTGACCTGGGGTTCTGTAGTCAAATGCACAGCTGAACATATGAAAAAAACTCTTGCATCATCTGAGCTACACACCTGTGGTCTGATTTTTATGCTGCTCTTTCTTCAGCATCCTTCTACCATCTCCCTCACTTTTGAAAGATAGCTGGGGACTGGAATTTCCCAGTTGGGCTGCTGTCACAGCCATGAGCTCCACAGAGCTCTCCTGAGCAAGCAGGTAGAACCTGGGTGCCTTTTTGTAACCTCAAAGCCTGCATTAGCACACTGTGTGGTGTCTGCCCATAGCAGTCTGTCCTGCAGCATTGTTTTAGATAACAAAGCTGTGTGCACTTGGCTGGTGTGAGCTTTTCAACTCTGAGGGCTTCCATCTCTCTGAGATTTTCTATTCCATGTCACTTACAAGTCAGGAAAGATGCTTCCCTTTTACTGGGTCATGAATTTTTACAGCCATCTGCACTCTGCCTACTTCAGCACTGCTTTGTAGAGTCATTGCAGTCACATAGTGGGCCATATGAAACTTCTTGTGCTGTTGGTGATAAGCAGTAAGTGCAATTATGTTGATGCCACTATTGTAGTGTTTTCTTTTTCTTCTCTTTCTTGGTTTTAATACTTTGGACTGCCCATGCCTTCAGAAAACACATGCAGCAAAACATTAAGTACTGTTGCTGTCGTGATACAACTTACCATTAAAGACGAGTGTTTTATTCTAAAAGACGTATTTCCTTTAAAACTGTTTTAGTAATCACTGAAGGACACAATCTTGCAAACAAGTGAGTGACTTTACTCAAATGAGTTGACTTTTCCATTACTGCCCATTAGTGAAGCTAATCACAAAGATTAATAGTTTAACATAGGCATTTACTTGGGAGATAAGGTAAAAAAAAATACTTTGGGGGGCCATTAATTTTAAATTACATCTTTTTGCTGCATTACTTCAGAGCTGGGTGTTCATGAGAGAAGCAGGTTTCTAGGGGTTTGCCCCAATGATTTAACTTATAAGACCAAACCCCAAACAACTCTTTCTGTTCTATTATGCTTCTTGCTGGCCTGCATCAGAAGTAGCGTGGCCAGCAGGAGCAGGGAAACCATTGTGCCCCTGTTCACAGCACTGGTTAGGCCACACCTGGAGTCCTGTGTCCAGTTCTGGGCCCCTCAATTTAAGAAGGACATTGAGACTCTTGAACGCGTCCAGAGAAAGGCAGTGAGGCTGGGGAGAAGCCTTGAGCATAAGCCCTACGAGGAGAGGCTGAGGGAGCTGGGGTTGTTTAGTCTGGAGAAGAGGAGAGACCTCATTGCTGTCTACCACTACCTGGAGGGAGGTTGTAGCCAGGTGGGGGTTGATCTCTTCTCCCAGGCAACCAGCACCAGAACAAGAGGACACAGTCTCAAACTGCACCAGGGGAAGTTCAGGCTTGAGGTGAGGAGAAAGTTCTTCACAGAGAGAATTGTTAGCCATTGGAATGTGCTGCCCAGGGAGGTGGTGGAGTCACCATCCATGAAGGTGTTCAAGAGGGGATTGGACATGGCACTTGGTGCCATGGTTTAGTAGTCATGAGGTGTTGGGTGACAGGTTGGACTTGATCTTTGAGGGCTCTTCCAACCTTACTGATTCTGTGATTTGCCAGGTGTTTTAGTTACTGTCCTTCAGAAAGTAACAGATCTCAAAGAATAGTTTTCTTGCACATATTTTACACATAGCATTAGACTTCATGCTTAGACAATGGAAAAAGTTGTATCAGGGCGGTGAATATTGTGATTCTAAATAGTATATTATTAAAAATGTTTAAAGTCCTCTCCAGTAAAAATTAAATCACTGCAGTCCTTCTGTCAAAGCCAAGTTGTGCCATAACTTCAGGGGGAACCAGATATGCTCAGAGGATGATATTTGACCCTTCCTGCTAGGAAATAAGCTAGCATTTGGTATTATGATGTAATTGTGGGAATATCACTATGTTGGTAATGGCAATATTCATTGTTAAAGTGTTGAGATCCAAATATCATGGGTTGTGTCATTTGCTTAGTAACTTGTATTTTTGGTCCACAGATGGGAGAATGGGTATTCCACAGTGTTTTATAATGCATTTAATTCTTGGGAACAAAGGTCCATCTTTTCAGGTCTTTAACCAAGCCAAATTTGTTGTCCAAGCTGACCAGGGAAATAAAGACTGTCTAGTGCACTTGTTGCCTTTGTCTTTCTCAGCTGTGATTTCTGATCTACCTGTTACAGATTTAGCAACAGAGTTAGTGGAGTTGTGAAGGCACCACCCCACCACTGCCTGGCACTTCTGTTCTGTGACCATCACAGTGGTGCCAAAAGATATTTCCATTATAGCTTTGTATATGTGCAAATCATCATAACCTTTGAGGAGTGGGTCTGCATGCTGACAGTCCAGCAATGCTTCCACTCATAGCATGTCCTTGAGAATTTGCTTGGGAATTCCTTGGTGCCTCTTCTTGCAAAAAGAAATCACAAAGGCACAACAAAGCTTGGTCCAGCTAATGACTTCAAAAGATGGCCCAAACCAGCTGTTTCAGTCAGTAGTAAACCAAATAGTCATGAGGTCTGTGGTGACAGGTTGGACTCGATGATCTTTGAGGTCTCTTCCAACCTTAGTGATACTGTGATACTGTGATACTGTGAAATTTCTCAGTAACTGTTTTCAATTGTTTTAAGTGGTGCTGTAATTTATTCCAAGTGCACTGAGATGTATGTCACTCTTAGGGGGTATCCTATCCCTCTCCATCAGTGACTGATGCTACGCTCACAGCAGAAGCACTGGATCAGACCATCGCTGCGTTTGACACGGTGGAGGATCTGCTCAAACACTTTAACCCGGACTCCTGGCAAGAAGATCTTGAGAACTTGTACACAGAGAGCGGTCACCATTATCGAGGCAGGAGCTACCACGACAGGAAATCTAAAGGTAGGCAATGACGCTACATACATGCACTGGGTCAAGGCCAGGATATTCCCTCACTCACACAATTGTCCACTGGTCAGCTATTAGATTTTGGTGCCCATGTTCCTGTTGGACTCACAGGACAAACTACAACTTGGACAGGATGAGAGGACTCCCAAACAACCTGTGACAGAATGAGAGGACACAGTCTCAGTCTGCATCAGGGGAGGTTTAGGCTGGATGTTAGGAAGAAGTTCTTCATAGAAAGAGTGATTGCCCATTGGAATGGGCTGCCCAGGTAGGTGGTGGAGTCACCATCACTGGAGGAGCTTAGCAAGAGACTTGATGGGGCACTTGGTGCCATGGTTTAGTTGATTAGATAGTGTTGGATGATAGGTTGGACTCAATGATCTCAAAGGTCTTTTCCAACCTGGTTAATTGTATTCTATAAGTTATTTAATCCTTAATAGTTTTCTGATTGAGTAGGATTTCATTTGAGGAAACAAACTGAAAACTGCCCATTGTTATTGTGGATTCACAAATAAAAACATAGGCCCCATGTGTAAAGGACAGATGGTTCTCAGTTTCACCCTCTTAAACACTGCTTTGCATGTTAGGCATGGGGCTCCTAATTACCTGCACTATCATCATACTTTAAATATCCTGCTTAGGGATTGTTCTCTGTTGAGTGAGGAATAATCACTTTTATCACATTGTGCTGAGGGAAGCATCTGGTGCAGACACCTGTATGTGCAGCTGGTTTTTTAGGATGTGAACATCTCCCTGTTTTTCATTATATTGGAGGGGAGTAGTACTATGGTTTAACATCTTTGTCTTTATTTGAGCAAAGGACACATTTCTGGGTTATGTTTCTTGTTTCCTTCTGTTAGTTCAAATCATCCATCCACCAAACAGTAGAGCAGTACAAAACCATGATGATAAATAAAGCACTCTTTAGAAGAGATGGTCGTGCTCTAGGGTAACCATGCAGCGAAGGCCTGCTGAAATTGCCTTTTATGTGCAAGTATAGACCTAGGAGGTCTGTTAGAGTTCTCTGAGATGATAATTGCTGTACTTTTCACAGAAGATCTTGAATGCAATAGTTTGTTTGAGTTGCCTTGTTAATACTGTCCTCCATTTCCAAATTATGTGTTCACATGCATTCTTCTACATAGCTTTAAAATTATAATGTCCAAATCACAATTCTGATTCTGGGCAATCTACCATTTATTTGCATCTGAAATCTCATTCCCTGTATATTAAGCATTTTAGTTCCATGTTTGTAACTTACTTGCTGTCAATGAAAAGGCTTTGACATGGAAAGGATTATACAGGCTACATGTGTATTAGGGCAAATAGTGTTGGGGAAGTCTTCCTAGACCCTGAAATCCAGTCACCATATTGCTAATTTGTCAGCCTTGTCTCTGCTAAGTTTTGGCCTAGGCCAAGTGTCATTCTCCCAGGTCATTGCTGGGCATGAACCAGGAGCGAGCAGAGGCCAGCTCCCATTCCTCATGGGTAGTTTGTATGCAGCCACCTTGTCTTGGAGACTAAGGGATAAATGTGGGCTCTGGCATGGCTGTTGACCCTTGTGCAGTATAATGACCTCAGGTATATACAATGAATGAGTAAATGCACAGCCAGCTTAGCATACAGTTTCCAAGACACATTGTCATCTGTGGTTTTAGGCTCAGCACTTCAAAGAAATCAGTGATAAAGGCCTGAGCACTCATCCAGTGAAAACTAAACCCCTTTTCTTTATTCCTTTTTGGCACAGCAGAAATTTCAGGCAACCACAACAGACCATGTTTTGTGAAAACATCACCCAACTGCCAGTGCATCACTTCTGAGATCAATTTGATCTCATTTAGGGGTCTGGGAAACATGATCTGTGTGCCACTTAGTCCCAGGGTTTGGCACAAAAAGGCATGTATATAAAAGACATAAAGGGTCATGATTGTAATAGAAGCTGATTACCTGGATCCTGTACTAGTTCTGCTCTCCAGACTTAATTTCTCAGATCACACTGGAGGGCTGAGCCCAGAAAGTGGTGGTGAATGGTGCCACATCCAGCTGGCAACCAGGCACTAGTGGTGTCCCCAGGGATCAGTGCTGGACTCATCCTGTTCAATATCTTTATTGATGATCTGGACGAGGGTATTGTGTCCATCATCAGTAAATTTGAAGATAACACCAAACTGGGGTCAGGTGTTGATCTGTTAGAGGATAGGAGAGCTCTGCAGAGGGACCTTGACAGGCTGGACAGATGGGCAGAGTCCAAGGGCATGAGATTTAACACATCAAAGTGCCAGGTTCTACACATTGGCTACAACAACCCCATGCAGCACTGCAGGCTGGGGACAGAGTGGCTGAAGAGCGGCCAGGCAGAAAGGGACCTGGGGGTGCTGGTTGATAGTAGGCTGAACATGAGCCAGCAGTGTGCCCAGGTGGCCAAGAGAGACAATGGCATCCTGGCCTGTATCAGGAATAGTGTGGCCAGCAGGAGCAGGGAAGTCATTGTGCCCCTGTACTCAGCACTGCTTAGGCCACACCTTGAATACTGTGTCCAGTTCTGGGCCCCTCAGTTTATGAAAGATGTTGAGTTGCTGGAATGTGTTGTTGTTGTTTTGGTTACAGGAATAAGTAAAGAAGTTTTATAACAGTTTTTCTTTCATCTTCAGAATAAAGGCCGAATTTCCTGACTGTTAGCAGCTCTCTGGATGGAAGTACCTCAACATGATCAGATCCTTTTAAAACCTCAATTAAGAGTTTTATTTAGTCATAAATTTCTGACAAGATTAAAGGCTTGTTCTTGGATGAAGTTAGGAGCAGGGAATAGCTTTAACAAGTCTTTAAATTAGGAGTGCTGGTGGCTTTTCACCACAGACACTGTGGATCTCCGAAGGATGTGTGTAGGCACTGCGGTAACCTTGTAGCAAAGAGACCAATAGATTATGTCATCATTTATTTCAGATATTTATCTGTTTCTGCTTTCAGCTTGGGTTTTATATTTTATTCTTAGAACAACCCTGAGGCAGAAAAGAACAATTTGATGTAATCTCTGCCTATCTTTCACAGCATTTTTACAACATATCATATAAATGGTATAAATGAATCACTAATGATTTCGCTCCTACACAGCTCTCTGCCTATACTAAATTTTGCCACAAAATTGAGCTTAAGAGGCAGTGTCGCTGAATGCCAATTCTGATAATGGAGATATGTGATAAGTTATATTTAAATTGTATGATTTTGTGGTGGTTTGGCCCTGGCTGGAGGCCAAATGCCTGCCAAAACCGATCTAGCACTCCCATTCTTAGATCGACAGGGGAGAGGGGAAAAATGTAACAAAAGGCCGGTAACAAGATACAAGCAATTTAATAATGCAAAGGAAAAGCCCAGGCTGTATGTGGAAGCAAAAGCAAACAAAGATAGAATAGAATAAATCAGGTTGGAAGAGACCTTCCAGATCATCACATCCAACCCATCAACCAATCCAACCCACCTAAACAACTAAACCATGGCACCAAGCACCCCATCAAGTCTCCTCATAAACACCTCCAATGATGGTGGCTCCACCACCTCCCTGGGCAGCCCATTCCAATGGGCAATCACTCTCTCTGTATACAACTTCTTCCTAACATATTCTCTACCTCCCATCAGCAGATTGTGGTTGGTCACTCCCGGGAAGCAGGGTTCCACGCACAGCAGTTGCTCTGGAGGACAGACACCACGGATGAATATCCCCTCGCTTCCTTCTTTTACTTAGCTTATATATCTGAGCTGACAACATATGGCAAGGGATACCCCTTTGGCCAGTTTGGGTCAGCTGTCCCAGCTGTGTCCCCTCCCAAGATCTTGCCAGCCCTGAACAAGGGGAAATGTTGGAAAAGCACAACCTGGGTGCTCATTCAGCAGTAGCCAAAACACCGGTGTGTTATCAACACCCAGCTACAGTACTGCAAAACACAGCACTAGAAAGGTGCTCTGGGGAGAATTAACTCCAGCCCAGCCAAACCCAGTATGGTTTTCTTAATTTGACAATCAGTAATCTGCAAAGATAAGGATCAGGGAAATAAGAAGTACAGCATCTTAGCATAGCAGAAACTCACAGAATCACAAAATAGATTAAATTGGAAAGCACCTCAGGAGTTTTTCTAGTCCAACCTTTGTGGTCAAGACAGGGTCACCAGTAGCAAATTGCTCAGGGCCATGTCCAGACAGGTTTGAATATCTCCAAGGACAGAGATTACACAACCTCCCTGGACAGTCTGTGTCTGACCACTCTTTGAACAAATGGACAAAAAGCTAGATCCATCTTCTTTACTCTGTCTTATGTGTATTTACAAACACCTTTGCAGCAGTTGTATATAAAAATACTCCAAAAGGTCTGCTAGCCATTGCTGCATTTAAGGTACTCTGATAGTATGAATATTCAACTTTAAGCTCATCTGAGACTCTGAGGAAAAAAAGCAGGTCATACAAAATAATGTCCTCTAAATAATTCCTTTTTCATTGCTGTAACATGCTATAGCTGACCTCAGTTTAATAGTAATTTGGCTATTAAAAATATGAAGCACCTCTAAAAGGATATCACTGGCTATTGGGTTATCTAATACTGTTCTTAGCAAGAATGTAGGTAAATATAAAAACAAAAACGGTGCTAATTCACAATTATGTTGATGTTGACTTGCTGGAACGTGGCCAGAGAAGGGTAACAAAGTTGGTGAGGGGTTTGGAACACAAGCCCTGTGAGGAGAGACTGAGGGAGGGAGCTGGGGTTGCTTGGCCTGGAGAAGAGGAGACTCAGGGGAGACCTTATTGCTCTCTACAACTACCTGAAGGGAGGTTGTAGATAGGCGGAGGTAGGTCTCTTCTCCCAGGCAACCAGCACCAGAACAAGAGGACACAGTCTCAAGCCAGGGGAGGTTTAGGCTGGATGTTAGGAATAAATTCTACATAGAGAGAGTGATTGCCCATTGGAATGGGCTGCCTGAGGAGGTGGTGGAGCCACCATCATTGGAGGTGTTCAGGAGGAGACTTGACAGTGTGCTTGGTTGCATGGTTTAGTTGGTTGGGTGGTGTTGGATGATAGGTTGGACACAATGATCTCGAAGGTCTCTTCCAACCTGGTCTATTCTATTCTATTCTATTCTATTCTATTCTATTCTATTCTATTCTATTCTATTCTATTCTATTCTATATTCTATTCAAATAGGTTTCTATTCTTTTAGACAGTGATAAAGAGAATTTAGATGTGTTTGGGGAAAACCCTTTCATTCTACAGTTTAATTTTTAAAAACATCAAGGTGTCTGCTTGATAATATTAGAAGAGCTCCTCAGAGATAGCCTTGTAAACAGTTACAATCATCAATTAAACATTATTTCACATTTCCTGCATGCTTGTTTGCATTTATCTTTATCTTTATTTATCTTTATTTATCACTCTGAAGCCTTTCATTCCCTTTAAAAGGGCTTGATAATTTAAAGGCTTATGAAATGACTTGTGTACAAGCAAAGAAAGAAGGGATAAAGAAAAAGTTCACTGTCATGACAGAAGTAGATCCAAGTGTCTGGGAGGTGGTGCATAGAGAAAGAGGTTGTCTTTAAAAAAGAATGAGATATATTTTTTGTTTGTTTAGGTTTTGTTTTGATGGGTTGTTATGTTTTTCACAAGTAAACCTGGGAAGGACAAAGGCATGTAGATAGAAACATTCTGGCAATTAATAGGACTACAGAATCACAGAATCACTGTGGTTGGAAAAGACCTTCAAGATCATCAAGTCCAACCATTATCCAACTCTACCTGGGCCACTTCTACATCATATCCTTGAGCACCATATCTAGACAACCTTTACATACATCCAGAGATAGCAATTCAACCACTTCCCTGGGCAGCCTGTTCCAGTCTTTGATGACTCTTTAGTGTAGAAGTTTTTCCTAATGTCTAACCTAAATCTCCCCTGGTATAAGTTGATGCTGTTTCCTCTTGTCCTATCAGAGACCAATGCCCATCTCTCTACAACCACAGCCTCCTTTCAGGTAGTTGTAGAGAGCAATAAGGTCTTCCTTTTCTTTGGACTAAACAATCCCAGCTCCTTCAGCTGCTCCTCCTAAGACCTATTCTCAAGAATGTTCACTGGCTTTGCTGACCTTCTCTGGACCTGCTCCAGCACATCAGTGTCTCTCTTAAACTGAACACAGTATTCAAGGTGATGCCACACCAGTTCCAAATAGTCAGACAATCATCTCTCTAGCCCTGCCAGCCACACTATTCCTGGCTGCTGTTGACCTTCTTGGCCACCTGAACACACTATTGGCTCATATTCAGTTGCTGTTGATTGACACCCCTAGGTCCCTTTCTGCCAAGCAGCTTTCCTGACACTGAACCCCACACCAGTAATGTTGCAGGGGGTTGTTGCAGACCAAGTGTAGGATATAGCACTTGGCCTTGCTGAAGCCCATGTGGTTGGCCTCAGCTCATTGTTCCAGCCTGTCCAGGTCCCTCTGAAGAGCCTTCATGCCCTCCAGCAGATCGACTTGATGTCATTTGCAAAGTGACTGACAGTGCTATCAATCTCCTTGTCAAGATCACTGAAAAAGAGATTAAACAGCAGTGGCCTCAGCACTAAGTCCTGGGGAACACAACTTGTGCCCAGCCACCAATTTGATTTAATTCCATTCACTTCCACTCTCTGGGACTGGCCATCCAGCCACCGTTAGATCCAGCAGAATATGAACCTGTCAAGGCCTAGGACATGCAGTTTGTTTGTGAGGATGCTGTGGGGAACAGTATGAAAAGCTTTACTGAAATCCAGGTAAACAACATCCACAGCCTTTCCCTCATCCACAACACAGAATCACAGAGTCAAAGAATCAGAGAGTGGTAGGCGTTAGAAGGGACCTCTGGAGATCTGAAGTCCAACTTCCTTACCAAATCAGGTTCACCTAGAGAAGGTCACATCTGTGAGAGTTTTGAATGTCTCTGGAGACGGAGATTCCACCACCCCTCTGGACAGCTTGTTCCAGTGCTCTATCTCCCTTAATTTAAACAAGTTCCACCTCATGTTTAGATGGAACTTCTTATGTTAAGGTTTGTGCCTGTTACCCCTTGTCATGTCACTGGGCACCACTGAAAAAGACTGGTCCCATCCTCCTGACACCCACCCTTTAAGTCTTTATAAGCATTTATGAGATCTCCCCTCAGTCTTCTCTTTTTCAGACTAAAAAGACACAGTTTCCTCAGTCTGTTCCCATAAGAGAGATGTTCTAGTCCCCTAATAATCTTTGTAGCCATTATCTGTATACTTTCCAGAAAGTCCCTGTCCTTTTTGAACCTCTGAACTCATTTTCTTTTATAGAAATAGTATGCAAGTAGCCTTTGGCTATCAGAAGAAATGAATCAGGTGGGACATTCTTGCAATAACATCTGTCTGTAGTGACAACTTTACAAGTTAAATAAATAAACACTGGCTGACACTGCCACACTGCTCTCTAGAAGAGGAGTAGCACATAAAACCACAGATCTTCATGGAATGTTTAGAATAGAATAGAATAGAATAGAATAGAATAGAATAGAATAGAATAGAACAGAAGAGAAGAGAACAGAACACATTGGAAAAGACCTTTGAGATCATCGAGTCCAACCTATCACCCAACACCATCTAATCAACCAAACCATGGCACCAAGTGCCCCATCCAGTCTCTTCTTAAACACCTCCAGTGATGGTGATTCCACCACCTCCCTGGGCAGCCCATTCCAATGGCCAATCACTCTTTCTGTGGAGAACTTCCTAACAGCCAGCCTAAACCTCCCCTGGTTCAGGAGACTGCATCCTCCTGTTCTGTTGCTGGTTGCCTGGGAGAAGAGATCAACCTTCACCTGGCTACAACCTTCCTTCAGGTAGTTGTAGACCTTATTTCATGTGGACAGTTATAATCCCAGTGAATTTCTGATCTCTCATTCCTGTAGAATTCCTCTAAAATAGATTATTGTATTGAGCAAGTTTGTCTTGGCATTGTGATTCTGTAGTAAATCCAAATTGCAGCATCTTATCCCCAGCTCCCACGAGAAAAGCTTGGACAGCTCCCAAAGTTTTCAGGTATATTACACAAAGTGCTTATTGTGGTATTATTAAGCATGTGCAATGGAGCAGTGAAAACTGTCAGCCATATGTGCTGAAGACTGAAAACTACCGGGTTTGGTCAACATTTAGTATGGAAAAGAATAATTTCAGCTGTATCAGTGCATTTCAGTCGCTTAACCAGTGGAAGGTATGATTTTATCAGATGTATGTCACTGCATTTTCCAACTCAAATTCAACCATGCCATAGTTTATTGAGCTACAGTGCTGCTGTGAATGTCTTTGACTGCTTGTAGATTACCTCTACTACCTGACACTGCTCTAGCACACACCTTTATGCTTAGTGCATAAAGGATTCAGTATATTCATGTCATGAAGAAATTCCATGCACTATAAAAGGCAAGAGTCATAATTCAAACAGCAGCACAACAACCTTTGTTCTAAACTGCAAGCCATGCATGAAAAGGGATGAGAGTCAAATTAGAACTGAACTCTAGATCCCCACTTGATACACAAAACTCCAACTACAGTTGTTGTGCATTACTGATGAGCAGAAGCACGATACCAAGTGCAGGCCCTTCTCATGAGTACACCTCTGTAGCTGCCTAAAAGAATTCCAAAGTTAGAAATGTTACCAGAATTGGCACTTGTTTTCATGCCTTTGGCAGGAGACCCAGGTAGGTGGAGATTTCTGCCTAAGATCCAGGGGAGGTTGGTCAGAAGCTGAGAAGTCTGTACACCCATTCCCTGTATAGTGTGGACAAGTCCCTTCAGTGAGAGTTAGGTATTTTAACATCTTTGAGGATCTAGCCCTAATTACAACAGATTTCCCTATTATGGCGTCAGACAAGATTTCTGGTAGTGTTGACACCAGTGTCAACTCCTGGGCAAGGTTGTTAATAATCAGCCCCCAGCTGCATTTGGAAATGTTGATATTTTTGATGAAGCCTCTTGGACCTTCTGGTTATCCACTGAACTTACAGTTCACCTATCCCATTATATCACAGCACTTTGGCTGCAAGGATGCTGTAGATCACTGTCAAAATCAGCAAAAGCCTCTGCTGCTTTTACTTCATCCAGCAAGACAATTGTCTCATAGCAAATTCTTGTGTTGGTCCATCGCAACTTGCTCTTGTTAAATACATCCTGGATGTTCCCTGTCAACCCAGTGTCTTTCAATTGCCTAGACATTGCTTCCAGAAGGATTTACCACTTAATTAGCATGGGATGAGGTTGGGTTGAATGATCATAATCTGCCCGAATCCTTCATACCTTGCTTGTAACTGACTTTGACAGCTGGTATAGGAATACTGTGGCAAGGTGACTACCATTTCTTACACCTCAGTTCTGGTCTGTGGCTCATGCATGAAAAACATCTAAAATGTTCTGATGTGACAATGTTAAGGCCATGTATGAACTGCAAGAGATAAGGGTTGAAAGAAACCCTAACAGACCTCCTGTCATTTAAAAATGAATCAGTGACCAGCAGCACAGGTTTTCTCTCTAATCTTTAAAGCTGTCCCCCTTCTGAATAAGACATGACATTAGCTGCAGTCCCTGATTCCAGTGCTTATCTCTGATTAACATAATATTTCAGGTTAACCATTTGCTACGTGACATGACAATGGATTTATGTATATGATTTAAGGGAGAGGAGGGAACAAACACCTTAGCCCAAGTATCCAGCTTGCTGCACCAGTGCATCTTTTCGTGACTGCCTTTCCTATAAATTGAATCTCTGAGGCAGTCATTCTGTAATAATACTTTGAAGTTATTTGCATCAAGTCTACAGAACTTTTTTATTCTAGTTTTAAATTAAGGACTCCAGTGGTTTCAGTCCTTGATAAGCAAAGCAGCAGGATTTCACACCAATCATACCAAGGCTCAGTTACATTTTAGTCACAGCAGTGAAGTGATGCATGAAACTGGCTGTACTGTAAAATCTCATTGTTATATGGATGAGGAAATGGACTGGCTCCTGACAGTAAAACAATTTCGGGACAGGGGAAAAAAATGCATATCAACACTTTCAACACAAAAGTTGTTCAGAGAAAGATGTGGTCCTTCGTTAGGGGGCTGCAAACCATGGTCTACAGCTAATGGAATGGAATGGAATGGAATGGAATGGAATGGAATAGAATTAAGCAGGTTGGAAAAGACCTCAGAGATCATCAAGTCCAACCTACCACCCAACACCATCTAACCAACTAAACCTCGGGGCCAAGTGCCTCTGGGAACTGTTCTTGGGTGTCAGTGTGATGTTACTAGAGAACAGAAGACATTGCATTCTCATCTTATCCCACCAAGTATTGTGTTTCTGTAGAGCAGAATCAAAAAGAGCACAGGTTTTTACCTCCAGATGATTTTTTGTGGAGGACATCTTATGTGTCTCTTACCCTTTATTTAGTCTTTCCTTCTCTGCTTAATTTATTGTCATGACTTCATCATCACTAACATAAGGCCTTTCTACTATTATATTTGTCCATTTGAGCCTCAACTCTTAGATATGAGATATGGCAAAGAGCAGAGAATTCATATTTAACTGGCAACTCTGGGATTTAGGCTCCTGAAAACTGATAAATCAGGATCAGGATGCTTTGAGAATACCAAGGAGAATTCACACACCCCCTTGCTCTGGTCCTTTCAATCCTCGTGCTTTCCTTCTCTGCCCTCTCTTGTTACAAAGTGTAACTTCTGTGTTGTTGATAATGAAGCAGTGTTGATAAGTATCAGCTCAATGCAATAGAGAGGGCTGTTGAGCCTGAGGAAGAATTTAATCTGTAATAGAGCACATTTTGTTCAGTTCCCTGGACATCTTCATCTGGACACAGATGTCAGTTCATGTGACCTGGGTCAGAGCCCTCTTTAATGACCAGTTTGTTACTGGAAGCCTTGTTTCCTATGTTAACTCTGCTAAATTAAACCTGAATTAAGCCTTTGAGCATTTTATTCTCTAGAGGTGCACCATCTGCAAATGCCATCGTAGTCCACAGCCAGCCTGTCCAGCCTCCTCATATCAGCATCCATTCCCCTGGATTGCTTCAGTGCTAGAGTGTGAATGATCCATGCTTTCCCCTCAAGAAATCTCATTCATCATGAAAGCAGTATATTTTTTGCCCCATTCTTCCTTTGGTGATTATTTCCTTTACATCAATCAGTTGCAATGAATAGTAGCCAGATGCCTCTTTCCTTTAATGGTAAGCAAAGCTGATGGCTAAGGTCCTGACAAGAACATTTAGATGAGTGGGAAACACTTCTCTGAGAGAAGGATTAGCCTGAGAGCCTGCAGTGAGAAGGGCTGGCTTTGGAGAATGACAGTGGATAAAATATCATCTGTTAAAACAAAAAAATCTATATTCTCTGGACTTCTAAGTCCTGGCTGTAGACATTCAAAGTGTATTTTTCTCGCAGTGCAGGAGTATACCAGCAGCCCCATTGATTTTGTGCTTGTATGAGGAGGATGATCTATGCCTCTTCTGGAGAGATGCTAGCTCTCTGGAGAGAACCACTGAGATTTCATGGTGAGATGTATCACAATTGCTATAAAATTGCAATTTATCTGCTAAATTCCCATTGACTGAGATAACATCTCGCCAGAAATGCGAAGCTGCTGTGATTTTCCATAATAGCACTCATGACATTTACGTTCTCTTTCCTCTTGCATATCTGCCTTGTGACTACCTCCAGGCCAGAATTTAAAGGTGCATGATATTTACAAATCACAGCTTTTTCCACAGTTTGGTTTGTGATGTTGACAAGGACTGAGTCACAGAAGGTATGAAATGTCTTTGGTGGAGGTTTTCACATGTTTGTGGTAAAGCACAAACATGAGTGCACTCAGGACCAGATATAGTTTTGAGCTGTGAAACATGTCCATGAAAATCTGAGACATTCACAAACAGTAGATTGTTATCTTGGTTCGCATTTGAGCCATTCCTATTTTCCTGTTGATGTTTCTGTGCGCAAGAAGTGTTTTGGGGTGGGAGCTCATAACGAGTTCACATGTCCTCCAGTCCTGAATGAATTACTGAGCTTTGAAAAAACATACTTGGTGAACATACTCGTAGGGAAAGGAAGCAGAAAAGGAGGGGGGTGGGGGTGGGGGTGGAGGTGGTGTTTAGGGGGAAAGGCAGAAAATAATTAAAAACATAAAAATAATTAATTGAATTACTTTTAGCTGAATCTCTTACTGAAGGATTCAACAGGTCAGTGACAAAGAAAATAAAATAACTAGTCTGTCTTTGGGCAAACATTTTACTATGAGCCTTCCATCCATAGAATCAGAGAATCATAGAATCAATAAGGTTGGAAAAGACCTCAAAGATCATCAAGTCCAACCTGTCACCCAACACCTCATGACTATTAAACCATGGCACCAAGTGCCATGTCCAATCCCCTCTTGAACGCCTCCAGAGACGGTGACTCCATCCCCTCCCTGGGCAGCCCATTCCAAGGGCTAACAACTCTCTCTGTGAAGAACTTTCTCCTCACCTCGAGCCTAAACCTCCCCTGGTGCAGCTTGAGACTGTGTCCTCTTGTTCTGGTGCTGACTGCCTGAGAGAAGAGACCAACCCCCTCCTGGCTACAACTTCCCTTCAGGGATTTGTAGACAGCAATAAAGCCTCCCCTGAGCCTCCGCTTCTCCAGGCTAAACAATCCCAGCTCCCTCAGCCTCCTCTCATAGGGCTCCACATTTATAGTCAGTGTAAGCTCTGCTATGGGAGTCATTGGAAGTAGGATGAGAGCCTAGGTGGCCACCTGTGATGATCAAAAATTGGTAGGTTTATGTTTGTCTGCTCAGAAGCCACTGTTATAGTTCACATACTGTCCAGCAGTGTCACTTCACTTTGTGTAATTGACTGCCTGCTGTGTGGTATGAACCAAAGGAATGTCCCACTTAAACCTCACTAATGAAAGTTCTTTTGCATTGTAGTTGACCTGGACAGGTTGAATGATGATGTGAAACGTTACAGCTGCACTCCAAGGAACTACTCTGTCAATTTAAGGGAGGAACTGAAGTTGACGAACGTAGTTTTCTTCCCCCGCTGCCTCCTTGTCCAGCGCTGTGGAGGAAACTGTGGCTGTGGGACTTCAAACTGGAAATCCTGCGTGTGCACATCAGGGAAAACAGTGAAAAAATATCATGAGGTATTTTCACTCTTCTTCTTCTCTTTGGTACTTCTTTTGAGTACTTATTATGTACATGGATTCTGAAGACTTTTCACATGTTATATTGACCATGCTATATCATGTTGTAATTATGCTATAACCTGTTATATTATCATTGCAATGTTATATCATCGTGCTCATATTGATTATCCTGTTGGATCTGCAGTGCAAGAATCAATGGGCAAAAATCACTGTCTGCAGTGTAGTGTCATAGGCCAAGATGCTATCCTTTGGGATAGGATAGGATAGGATAGGATAGGATAGGATAGGATAGGATAGGATAGGATAGGATAGGATAGGACAGGATAGGGTAGAATAGAATAGAATAGAATAGAATAGAATAGCTCACTGAAGAAATACATATAGCCCATCCAAATCACCTAGAAAAGCACTGTTAGATAAGATTAAATAAGAGTGAACATTGCTTGAGCTGTAAAGTAACATAGAGAGAAAAATTTGAGAAAATATAGAATAGAATAGAATAGAATAGAATAGAATAGAATAGAATAGAATAGAATAGAATAGAATAGAATAGAATAGAATTAACCAGAGGATTAGATTGTGCCTATATGGGATTCAAGCTAGGATGCCATTTGCCTTATTGGCCACCTGGGTACACTGCTGGCTCATGTTCAGCCTAGTATCAACCAGGACCCCCAGGTCCCTTTCTGCCTGGCCTCTGTCCAGCCACTCTGACCCCAGTCTGTAGCACTTCATGGGGTTGTTGTGGCCAATGTGTACAACCTAGCACTTAGATGTGTTGAATCTCATTGGACTGCCCATCTGTCCAGCCTGTCAAGGTCCCTCTGCAGAGCTCTCCTACCCTCTACAGATCAATATCTGCCAAGTAAAATATAAACTAAAGGATTCTGAGTCACACCTGTTTCAGAGCTTAAGCCAAGTATCTGCAATAGCAAGAAAAAAAATGCTGATTATGTACATATTATCAAGCACTTTTTTTTTTTATCAGGTGTTTTGGCGTGTGTGGTGCTGGGATACTAGGATATCACACTAGAATATCACAGAGGTATTCATCAGAATCAGGATGTCACAGCTTGTGGTGACCTCCAATGAATCACTGACTCAAGAAATTCAATATTCACACTAATACATCACTGCTAATTTGTTTCACTACTCCTTTGTTCTCTAAAAAGCATATGTAACATAAAATGGCTTTTGTAAGTCTAAATTTAAACTTAATCCCTTAGGGACAAATTAACAGCTTGCTGAGCAGAAATTTAGCCGAGTGGCTCCCATTAACATGAGTGGAAGTCATGCAGATAAACTCATGTATGCCATGCTAAAGATGTGTCCATTAATTTTAGTCCAAAATATTTTCCACTTTATTATTATTAGCCACACACAGCTAATCAACTTTATTCTCTATTCTCCTTTGACACTTGACTCTAATTGTATTTAAATGCCTGGCAGTAAAGGCACTGAGGAGTGGCCTCTAAATACGCCAGTTTTAGAACTATTGGAGCTGGTTTACTCTTTTCAAAGCCAATTTGAAACCACTAACCTTAACCAAAAAGCCTTTAGTTGCATAATGAAGGACAAAGCTTCATGAAATCCCCAGTGCTGTTAATTCAGTTAAAACTGTCTGCTGCAGGAGAATATTGGCCAGATTCAAACATAGGTCTCAATTACTTTGATTTACGTGCAAAATAAACCAGAAGGAGGTATAAGGCAGTGGAGCAAAGAAGCTGTTTGTAGCAGCTGAAATTGAATCCTGAAGATCCCGGACTACTTCTCTTTCCAGGATGATTTTGCCTAACCGCTATCCTGGACTTCATCTACCAGAGCTACTTGTTCTGCACATGTATATTCTTGTCCTTAACAGTAAAAATGTGACTAGAAATCACTTTAAAGTTATCTGACATTTTTGAACTGCCTAATATTTGTGTGTGAGAGAGAAGCAGGCAAATTTTGCAGAAGTGCTAGGCTCCTTTCTCAGCTTCATAGCCAGTGCCTTGTGGCGCTGGAGTAGCTGCATGCTGGCAGCTGTGGGGACGCCAATGCCCACAGTCTTTATTGAGAGAGAGGCTGCTAGTCCTGAGAGATTTCAAGGCTATCTTCCCCTTATGCTCTTAATGTTTTTTTAGTTCCCCCTCAGTTCCCATTGAAAGCCTCAGACTATACTTATCACCAAGCACTCCCTCCTAGTATTGCAGTACTAATAGATGCCACGTGTGGCCTTTGATTTCCCCAAGCTAGGAGTGCTGCTCCAGTTCTCAGAACAGACAGTACAGCCCTTTCCTACCATGTACAATTGTGAGAAGTAATGCAACAGCAGGGAAAACAGGAAAATGAGAATGCCATGCTGAGGGGTATCTTTTTCTTTATTGCCCTGGAAAGTGTTAATAATGAGATCTTGGTTGTTTTCTTAAGTGTGGAAGTTCGCCATCGTTTCACCAAAATACTCAGCAGTTTCCAGAAGTAAAAGAGTTCCTGACTCGAGTAAACAGATAGTTTTATGGCTGAGGTGGTTTTTTTTGCATCAGTCTCGTGATGCCCTGTGGTTTTCTGTGGCTTCTGGGTTTGCTTGAGTGGAGAGCTTGTGGACAAATACTCATGGCTTACCACGTAGTGTCACGAACCCTGCAAACCAAACAGGCCAAGTGCTGGCAATCACTTAAAACATCTCTCAGGCTCAGTCTACCATAAGTGATGCTGCAAAGGAAAGACAAAGCAATGTATGGAAATGGATGAAACATACCTTAATCAAATGCTCACAGCCACTGCCGTCTGACTTGCTAAAGGGGAGCTGAAATGAAAGCATGTCTTCCCTTGCAGTGTGGTGTTTGGAAATGCCTGGAGCTTCTCTTTAAAGAGGAGGCAGCTCTAAACCTGTAGGTCACCCAGCTCAGAGGAGATGTGGGGGAACTCAAGCCAGGATTCAATTCAGCTTGGGCTGCAGCTGTGCCATCTGCCCAGCACACGCATACCTCTGAGGAACAAGAAGTCCGTTTCCTCATCTCATTGCTGTAACTGATGAGATGTGAAATGAGTTTCTGTGAGGAATAAATGCTCTTAAGTTAGCAAACAGAATTTGTCAGTGGATAAACCTCCACAAACAGTGCTGATCAGCACAGCTGAAAGGCACATAAGGAAAAGAACTGAAGTGGTGAAAGACAACTGCATCTTTTACTTGTCTCTCCTGTAAAGACTGATATATTTTTCACTGCCTATACACTGCTTCTTTCCCAGTCCCCATCTATGCTTTTTTGAAACATTACATCTCCATTCAAGTTTCATATTGACTGTGGCTTGTCTGGTGCCTTTAGAGGACATACATGCAATTAATTGATTCTCAATGACAAGGCTTAGATTGGTGTTGGGGTGGTTAGTTCATAACCTCCTGCTGCCCTGAGAAAGGTAGCAGACACCTCAGAGTACCTACATAATAGTGTGCACAAATTGCTGGGGCATAGAAGCAGCTTTAACTGGTCCCAACATTGTAAACCAAAAACAAGACTGTAAGGAGTATTATTGGGAAGAACAGAACAGGAGAGCAGGGGTTAAAATGAAAAGGTGATAAGGGACATGAGTAAGACAGAGGAATTGTTGCAGTAGCTGCTGGACAAAAATACCAAGCAAAAATTACCCACATGCTGCTCATACAACAAAGGAAATTCACTAAAAGAACATCATCAAAGCAGTGTGCAAGGAGTATAATGTGATGGTTGTGTGTCCTGGAGTTGATAGTAGATGGATAAAGGAGATAAAAGGATGTTATGATAATAAGGGCACAAAATGCATAGAAATGCATAGTTAATGCATAGAAATGTTACATAAGAAAGAGCAGGGGAATTCATTTGGAATGCAAATACAAGGAAACAGAATGAGTCAGAAATGGCTGCTAGGTCACAGGAAGAGCAGAGGGAACACAGGTACCATGAGAGAAAAAATGTTTGTTTTGTACTAGATGAAAATGAAAGTTCTTGGGGTGACATCAGGAAGTGAAGTGTGTGAGACACCCTGCGATACCTATCTGGCCAGAGAGGCATTTAAGAAGGGGAAAAACCTCTATCTGGTCATTGAAAATGTAAATAGCTGGAGCCATAACGCATGACAAGAGCACCAAAAGTAAGGGGTTTTGTCATGTCAGTCAACAAAAAATCATGGCTTTAGTGGAGATGTAACACATCTAAATGCCGAGTTCTACACATTGGCCACAGCAACCCCATGCAGTGATACAGGCTGGGGTCAGAGTGGCTGCAGAGCGGCCAGGCAGAAAGGGACCTGGGGGTGCTGATTGACAGCCGCCTAAACATGAGCCAGCAGTGTGCCCAGGTGGCCAAGAAGGCCAATGGCATCCTGGTCTGTATCAGGAATAACATGGCCAGTTGGAGCAGGGAGGTCATTGTGCCCTTGTACTCAGCACTGGTTGGGCCACACCTTGAGTCCTGTGTCCAGTTCTGGGCCCCTCAGTTTATGAAAGATGTTGAGTTGCTGGAATGTGTCCACAGAAGGGCAACCAAGCTGGTGAGGGGTTTGGAGCACAAGCCCTATGAGGAGATGCTGAGTGAGCTGGGGTTGCTTAGCCTGGAGAAGAGGAGGCTCAGGGGAGACCTTATTGCTGTCTACAACTACCTGAATGGAGGTTGTAGCCAGGAGGGGGCTGGTCTCTTCTCCCAGGCATGCAGCACCAGAATAAGAGGACACAGTCTCAAACTGTGCCAGGGGAGGTTTAGGCTGGATGTTAGGAAGATGTTCTTCATAGAAAGAGTGATTGACCATTGGAACAGGCTGCCCAGGGAGGTGGTGGAGTCACCATCACTGGAGGTGTTTAAGAAGAGCCTGGATGGGGTGCTTGGTGCTATGGTTCAGTTGATTAGATAGTGTTGGGTGATAGGTTGGACTCGATGACCTCAAAGGTCTTTTCCAACCAGGTAAATTCTATTCTATTCTAGTCTAGTCTAGTCTAGTCTATACTATTCTATTATATTCTATACTATTCTTTTGGATGCCTGAGTTTTAAGCCAATTAATTTTTTCTCCTCTATTTGCTGTGTTAAAAAATCACATAGTAGAATCAGTATTGCCATGTGCATTCAATGAACCATTCCAAGTCTGAATGCTACCAGTGAGCAAAGTCTTTTTTCTTCTTCCTGATATCCTGCAATTATCTCTGGTGAGAAAGAACACAGATTTGGGTCTCTGTCGTTATTTTAGGCTATGTTCCTACTAGAATCAAAGTTCTGATGCTAAATTATGAACCACAGTCCCATAATGCTTAGTTTTTTTTATGCTCAGAGCATAGCTAAACTGAGTGTGACCTTTGGATTAGATAACTTTCAAAAACCGCAGAGTAAGATTTTTTTTTCATCTGTATCAGAACTTGGATCTGTGTCGAATGTTTGCACTTTTGATGCTTCCTCTTTCATGAGTTTCAGAAAAAAAAAACACCCAACCATAATTTGGTTTGCATGCTGGAATGATGGTATTTTTAGATGAACAGAAGGAGATTAGATAATGCTGCCTAGCAAGATTTTAAAATAGGTTCTGCAAAGTGCAAATTTCATTATCTGAAATAGCTTCCGGAGTTGCTCTCCGTCCTCTGTCGCTGGAATACGAATCTAACCAGATACATGGCAAGCCGTAGTCTTCTTGTTGATTATCTGTGGTGGTCTTAAGCTAATCAGAAAAAAAACCCAAAAATTAAAGTTGATTTTTCAGAGAGACTTTAAATTTCTATTAGTTTTTATAGTTTATATCTATTAGTTTTTATTAGTACTGGTCAAGAAATTAGCCAAGAATGTTACTACTGTTCCGAATCAACAATGAAATTATAGTAAGGGGAAAAAACCTGCCATGAGCAACTGTTTAGATACACCCTCCCTCCCTTTTTGTTTTTCTTTTCTTTCTTGAGAAGTGTTGAGTGGACTTCCTATTACTCTTTATTTTTTATTAAAACAGAAATTAGCCATCATTGATTGTCAGGGATAAATGTTGCTTGACTTAAAGGTAAATGATACATGGCTGTTACTATTTTAGCCTGGAGAAGAGGAGACTCAGGGGTGACCTTATTGCTCTCTACAACTACCTTAAGGGAGGTTGTAGACAGGCAGAGGTTGGTCTCTTCTCCCAGTCAACGAGCACCAGAACAAGAGGACACAGTCTCAGGCTGTGCCAGGGGAGGTTTAGGCTTGAGGTTAGGAGGAAGTTTTACACAGAGAGGGTGATTGCCCATTGGAATGGTCTGCCTGAGGAGGTGGTGGAGTCACCATCACTGGAGGTGTTCAGGAGGAGACTTGATAGGGTGCTTGGTTGCATGGTTTAGTTGATTAGGTGGTGCTGGATGATAGGTTGGACGCAATGATCTTGAAGGTCTCTTCCAACCTGGTTTATTCTATTCTATTCTATTGGTGAGTGGTGTAGAAGGTGAGTGGTGTAGAAAGTGGTTCACCTCATCTGGCTCTACATGTTTAAATTTGCAAGTCCAGCCTTTGGTCTCTTTCACTAGTTAGCACTGACCCCACCAGAGATGGGTGTTAGAGGTGAATCATTCACTGGAGTGATCTCTTTGTTCCTGCTTCTGCTGGGGAAATGTTTGGTATATGTCAGGGTGAGTAAGTTAACTCCAGCGGGGTCCTTTCCCCAGCAGTCATCACCACTCTGCTCACCTCAGCCCCTGATCATGAAGTGCTGTGGCAGATCTGCTGAGATGAGAGTGACAAATCTGCTGAGATTAGAGTGACCACTGGGCCATCAGCCTTGACCTCCTGTACTGTACCTTGCTGCCCCCAAAGCAAGACTCAGACTTGTACTGTATGCCTTCTGTGAAGGTGGTCATTTTTTGATGTCCTCAAACAGGCTGGAAACTCCACAATTCCTGGGAGCACTCTCCAGGTGGTGAGTCAGCCTGATTTAAACATGTGTGCCCTGGTTCTAGTTTGAAGGGTTTTTTGACTTCAGCTTCCAGATACTGTTTCTTGTGATGGCTCTGCCCTCTCATTTAAAGAGTCTCTCAGAAGCTGGCATCCAAATTCAATACACAATCAATGAAGAAGACTCCTGGCAGGGAAACACATGCAAGCATTTTCTTTACATTTCCTCCACCACTGCCCCCAAGGAAAATTATGCAGTGGCTACAGTCACCTCACCTTGAAATATCTCAGATGCTCAGGCATATCTTCAAAGTAAAATGCCATCCAGCATATTGATGTGCTCCTATGGATCTATCTGCACAAGTGATGCTGCAAGACTCTAATACCCTTTTTTGTATTACCTATAAACACCAAATCCAGCTCAGTAGCTAAGTCCTCTGTCTTGATATTGTTTTTTATTGCCTTTAATAGTTTTATGACCATAATTAATTCAGTGTTTGATGAGCTAGATATGGATGTAGTTATATACTTCTCATGAGGCAATGATCTGAACAGCTGAGGCACCACATTCTGGTTAGTACTGACAGGCATTGCTCCTTTAATTTAAAAACTGCAAGGTTATGCTTTTTTTTTTCACCCACATAAAACAACCCTTTTGGGCATTCCAGACCTTCCTCACATCCATAGTTTTTTACAGCTACTGATCCTATCAGAAATGGAGCAATAAAGTGTCCTGAACAAAATTTCTTTGAACTGCTTTCATTAATTCAGTAGTTCCTTACCTTTAAGGACCTAACAATGTAAAGAATAAAGAGCATCTATTTTTCAGAGTAAAAGGGTTTATTTCAAGTACTATGGTCACCAGAAATGATCTTACTTCCTGGTTCTTTTCAATTCCCTTGTGTTTATCTGAAACTAAAACTATTAGATGGAATCTAAATGGAGGCCATTGAACATACGTTCTGTGATCAGCTATTAAAGCAGTCCTACAGAGGGATCTGGACAGCCTGGATTGTATGAGGTTCAATTAAGGCCACGTGATGGATCCTGCACTTCGGTCACAACAACCCCATGCAACACTACAGTCCTGGAGAAGAGTGGCTTAAAATGAGAGACAACAGTAAAAGACCTGGGAGTATTAGTGAATACCCAGATAAATATGAGCCAGCACAGTGCCCAGGTGGCCAAGAAGGCCAACAGCATCCTGTCTTGTATCAGGAGTACTGTGGTCAGTAGGAGTAGGGAAGTGATCATGCCCCTGTACTTGGCATTATTGAGGCTGCAGCTTCAATACTGTGTTCAGTTTTGGGGCCCTCACTGCAAGACAGACATTGAGGTGTTGGAGCATGCCCAAAGAAGAGCAGTGAAGCTGGTGAAGGGTCTAGAGACAAAGTCCTATAAGGAGAGGGTGAAGCAACTGGGGTTGTTTAGCCTGGAGAAAAGAAGGCTGAGGAGAACCCTTGTCACTCTCCACAACTACCTGAGACGAGGTTGTAGTGAGGTGGGTGTAGGTCTCATCTCTCAAGTAACAAGTTACAGAACAAAAGGAAGTGGCCTCAGGTTGCACAAGGGAGGGGTTGTATTGGATATTTGGAAAAAAATTCTTCACTGAAAAGGTTGTCATATATTGGAACAGGCTGCCCAGGAAAGTGGTTGAATACTCAGTGCTGGAGGTATTTGAAAGACATATACATGTGGCACGTAGGAATTTGGTTTGGTGGTGGACCTGATAATGCTAGGTTAACAGTTGGATTCAGTGATCTTCAAGGTGTTTTCCAAGCTAAACAACTCTATGACTCTATAATTTCATCTGTATTCAAACACTGCTTTCCTGTCTTGTCTGGGAAGTACCTGCCAATTCATTTTCCTACTCTTGTCAGCAAAGCCCATATGCTCATGCTCATGTTTTTCGATACAAAACACAGAGAAAATCCCCAAGCTGTCAAGAGGTCTGGTAGCTTGAATATAGTCCACATCTTTGCTCTCATCCTGTTGCATACTTTTATTTGTTCTCAGTTGAAAAAAAAACAGATCTCCCTACCCATGATCTTGCAAAGTGCCAATCATCTGAATTTGGCAGATTTTTAGGAAAGGCTTCTTTAAATAAAGAATTTTATCGTGGGTTCAGGATCAACAGCTGTACTTAGGGTTTTTTTTTTCTTGTCTTTTTCAGCTTGGCAGCAATTGCAGCAACCTGAAAACGTTCAGTTATTCTCTATTTTGGATGACAGTGTGGTACAGTGTATTGTCCCAGTGTCCATCAGGATTTATTGTACATATTGAGGCAGTCAGTGTTTGAAATCAATTAAAATACTTTTATTTTTCTTGAAAGAAAAAAAATTAACAGGTGATGTGACTGTCTGGAAAGCAGCCCTGAGGAGAGAGACTTGGGGGTGCTGGTGGACGAGAAGCTCAACATGAGCTCTCAGTGTGCACTTGCAGCCCAGAAGGCCAATCAGATCCTGGGCTGCATCAAGAGAAGTGTGGCCAGCAGGTCAAGGGAGGTGATTCTCCCCCTCTACTCAGCTCTGGTGAGACCCCACCAGGGGTACTGCGTCCAGTTCTGGAGCCCCTATTACAAGAGGGATATGGAGGTTCTGGAGCATGCCCAGAGAAAGGCCACGAGGATAATCAGAGGGCTGGAGCACCTCTCCTATGAGGACAGACTGAAGGAGTTGGGGCTGTTCAGTCTGGAGAAAAGAAGGCTCCAAGGTGACTTTATTGTGGCCTTCCAGTGTCTGAAGGGGGCCTACAAGAAGGCTGGGGAGGGACTTCTTAGGATCTCAGGTAGTGATAGGACTAGGGGGAATGGAATGAAGGTGGAGGTGGGGAGATTCAGGCTGGATGTGAGGAGGAAGTTCTTTACCGTGAGAGTGGTGAAGCCCTGGAATGGGTTGTCCAGGGAGGTGGTTGAGGCCCTGTCACTGGAGGTGTTTAAGACCAGGCTGGATGAGACTCTGGCCAGGCTGATCCAGTGTGTGGTGTGCCTGCCCCTGGCAGGGGGGTTGGAACTAGATGATCCTTGTGGTCCCTTCCAACCCTGACTGATTCTATGATTCTATTTCTAACAGGGAAATGTAATTATATCTTCCCAGCACATTGAAGCAGTATGTCCTTAGGCACAGTCTTTTCTCAGCATTACATAGTTTAAACATAAGTTTTATCACAAAGGGAGGACAAAAAAATGAAGTATGTTCATTGTTTATCACATTTGTTACATCCCATGGCCTTTCTACCCTCCAGGCATTAATGGTAAAGAGCAAATGGACTCATCCCGAAGGCTAGTCACTTGCCTGCCCTTCCCTCCCCAACTGCACAGCATGACTTGTGTCAAGTCATTTAGATTGACTTTTGGAGACTTTCTAATTGTGTTGAAATTGCTAATAATTGGTTGATCTGGTGTGCAGCCCCAATAGATAGAATAGAATAGAACACAACAGAACAGAACAGGTTGGAAAAGACCTTTGAGATTAATCCTTTATCCCCTCTTCTACCCAAGACCATCTCATTTCTTGTATGGTGTTTTGACATCAAAGTACAGAAAGCACTTTGGAAAAACAAGTAATTGTTAATTGAGTAACAATACAATCTGTTGATTATTCAGGGCAGAAGTGTGGGCGTTTCTGTGGTTGAGCTGCTAAAGATATATAGGTCCCATTTCCTATTTGACCAGTGGTTTCAGAAGGTCATAGACAAGACAGACTTCTCTCCGTCTTTTGAACCAGCAGGACAAAAAGCTCATCTATCAGTAACTATGCCAAGTTAGCGTAAGTCACAACAGCCTGCCAAGAGATGAGATGAGTTAGCTCTAGTACTTTACTGGTGTCTGTTTTCTAGACTCAAGTGCTTGAGGTCACAGAGAGCAGAATGAGCCCACCAGCTTGCTGTTAACTGTGGAGCTGCAGTATTATTTTCTCTGTTTCCTGCTCCCCGTCATTAAATAGAATTAACCAGGTTGGAAAAGACCTTTGAGATCATCAAGTCCAACCTATCACCCAGCACCATCTAATCAACTAAGCCATGGCACCAAGTGCCTCATCCAGTCTCCTCTTAAACACCTGAACGTGTCCAGAGAAGGGCAACAAGGCTGGTGAGAGGCCTTGAGCACAGCCCTGTGAGGAGAGGCTGAGGGAGCTGGGATTGTTTAGCCTGGAGAAGAGGAGGCTCAGGGGTGACCTCATTGTCCTCTACAACTACCTGAAAGGTGGTTGTAGCCAGGAAGGGTTTGGTCTCTTCTCCCAGGCAACCAGCACCAGAACAAGAGGACACAGTCTGAAGCTGCACCAGGGGAAGTTTAGGCTCGAGGTGAGGAGAAAGTTCTTCACAGAGTCATTGGTCATTGGAATGTGCTGCCCAGGGAGGTGGTGGAGTCACCATCCCTGGAGGTGTTCAAGAGGGGATTGGACATGGCACTTGGTGCCATGGTCTAGTCATGAGGTCTGTGGTGACAGGTTGGACGTGGTGACCTTTGAGGTCTCTTCCAACCTTAGCATTACTGTGATACTGTGATACTGTGATACCTCCAATGAGTGATTCCAAAAGGCAAGGGACCATGTGACACCACTGGTAATTTTTCTACGTATGTGCTGCAGCGCCTTGAATGAATCCGTTTCAGATTCTTCATCCATACAAGTTTGACAGTGGTGCATATCTTTCTGTGCAGTCCACTGTGAGACTTGGGAAGAAAAATGCTGTAGTTAAGTGTTAAAATGTTCCTAGTCTTAGCTCATTTGTTGCACCATATCCAAACTAACGTTTGAGCTTCAGGGTAGAAATCAGGAACTAATATATCTTTCTTTTAAACTGCAGTAGGCCCTTTGCCAGCAAACTGATGAAATGGTGGTCAGGGCCATTAAGGTGTGTTGATGCCCTCAGGGGCCAAACACTCTCATTCTAAAATCCCTTAACAATGTTTTCTAATCTGTGTCTTTCAGGTGCTGAAATTCGTCCCTGAGGCTGGGCATCCCAGAAGAAGAGGCAGAACCAAGAACAACATGGCCATAGTCGATATACAGCTGGATCACCATGAGCGGTGTGATTGTATCTGCAGTTCAAGGCCACCCCGATAAAAAAAGGAAGAAAGAAACAAACAAGCCACACTAATTGCAGGTTGCTGGACGTTTCCTTTCAAGCAGGATTACTCTGAGGACCTTTACTCACTAATCATTTGAATTTTGCTACTAGCCTGCCTTTGCAATTAGCAGAAATGATCCGCAGTGTTTCAGCATAGCTATGCTGATTAGCGCCATGGCAGATAAACAGGTGTATCATAGATTTATGTATCAGCATCCAAGAATATAGGATTATGGTTATCTGTAACTAGATTCTGAGTGTTGAGATTTTTCAATGCTCACTTACAGTCCTTAGGCACACAGTGCCCACTGAAGTTAAACACAAGCTGTGTAGGTATTTGTGGTAGCTGGCAATGGAATGACATTGTGTGTGTATTTCTCATTCTCCACTTCCTAACTCAAATTCTGCTCAGCTCTCCTGAGGGTCAGTAGGGTTTTATGGGTATAAATGGAGAGGTAATTTGAGCCTGTATTAATATAAAGTGGATTGTGCAACTCCAAGAGGAACTTCCCAGCGTTCTGGCCCAAGAAAGTGAGATATACTAAGTCCATCGCTACATGAAATAACACACCAGTGGAGTCAAATCTCACTGTACTCAAGCAAATCGTGGTGAAACCAGTAGATGCTTTGCAAAGGCTGAGACACTGGTGGCAGTAGAGGGGTGATAGGAGGTTGGTACTTTTTCCATGGTGACTCCACAGGAGCTGTCACCCAGGCCCTTGTGCAAGAGGGGGCCCCTGCCAGGTCCCCAGATAAATCCCCATGGGTTGGATCTGATTGTGGGCTCCACCTACCTGGACTGCCTTTTGCCCACAGCTGCCCACAGCTGCTCAGGAGGATTCCTTGCTACATGAAAAAGGAGAGACCACCCTCCACTTACATCCTTCTCACTACAGTTTGAGGAGTGCCACGTTTCCCCATGCAGGTGATGAAGATAGGGAACCTGTTTGTTGAAAATATTGATCTGTTTTGCAGTTGAGTTACTGGGAAACAAAACTGCCAGCTTTGTTTCGTAGCTCAGAACTGTTTAAAGAAGACTTCATTCTTTTTCTGCCTCTAGCTTAACAAAAAGATTGGTGCAGTCCTTCCTTAAGTTTTAGCTAATTTTGGAAGAAATATGCATGCAAGACCTTGACAATGCTGACTGGTTTTTTGAGAGAGTGCACTCAAATGTATATTCCTGACTGAATTCTGCAATTATACCTAAGCACTATGACCTTGTAGGTAGCATTGGTTATAGGAAACACCAGTTTAGTATGGATTTATGCACTGAATGATCTTTAATTCCCACCCACCGGGAGAAAATGTGCACCAAGCATCGACTGTGCCTGCTGCCTCTCACAGACTTTTGTCTGCTCACCCAGTCTGCTAATCCATGGGATCCATCCTGGTCTGGGAGCCTGAATTACCACTACAGGCAACTGAAAAAGAGAGGATCTTCCAAAGTGTGCCTTAAGCCCTCAGGCTGAAGACACTTGGTGTAGAGCTTTTCTTTCTCACTTTTGATTATGTAGAAAGATCTGAAATCTAATTTGAACATCCAGGTGGTGAAATACACAAAGTTAGACGGTATGAATATTCATTTTAAAGACTGAACAGCTTATAGCTTATCTTACTGAATTTAGATACAGGCATCAGCAGATGCCAGAGTCCAGCAGAAAAATTCATCTGTGAAGTAAACTAAATACCAGCAAAAAATTTCCCTTTTTATTTATTAGCAGAAATTACAGAACTGTTTTCCCATACATTTGCTGTCTCCTTTGTCCAAGAAATAATTCTTAGGTTATTTGCATGCTATTTTTTCATTTAAAAAGCAAAGCTACCAAAAAAAAACAACACTAATCTGGTTCATTTTTACTGCTGCACTTAGACCTTCCCAAAATAAATACCTTTTCAAAGGAAATTCAGTAAAAATCCCTCATTTCAAGCCACTAGCTTTTGTTTCTTCTGGGGTAAAACCTACTTTCTCAAGTGCAATCTGTATTTTTTTTTAATTGGTTTTTAATTCTGTTATCTCAGTTAAATGTAGCTTTCCCAGCAGTATTCTGTACTTTATGCAGTATGTAATATGTCTTTACCTTGATGAAAAACAAAAATAAATATTGCTTTTGAAGGAAGAAACACTTGAGTGATCATTTGGAATTCAGATGAACTAAAACCCCATGATTTGCTGGAAGACATTTCCCCAGCAGGACACCATCCATGCTGGGTCTTCTTGTGAATTCTTTTGACAGGATCACAGCATTTCTGATAGTCACAGTAGGGTTTCTCCTAGACTTCGTGCTGGTCACAGCCTCCGTGGGCTTGTCTCCAGCAAGACGTCCTTGCTTGTCCTGCAGAGTCTGCTCCCTACTGGCAAAGGAACCTCCTGCTTAAGCTCTGCATCTCACCTAAACCAGGGTATAGCTAAGCATCCAACTGAGTCTTTTTTAACCAGAGGAAATAGCCTATAGACAATTATCATAGAATCATAGAATCAATAAGGTTGGAAAAGACCTCAGAGATCATCAAGCCCAACACCTCATGACTAACTAAACCATGGCTTCAACTGCCATGTCCAATCCCCTCTCGAACACCTCCAGGGATGGTGATTCCGCCGCCTCCCTGGGCAGAACATTCCAATGGCTAGCAGCTCACTCTGTGAAGAAATTTCTCCTCACCTCAAGCCTAAACTTCCCCTGGCACAGCTTGAGAGTGTGTCCTCTTGTTCTGGTGCTGGTTGCCTGGGAGAAGAGACCAACCCCCACCTGGCTACAGCCTCCCTTCAAGTAGTGGTAGACAGCAATGAGGTTTCCCCTGAGCCTTCTCTTCTCCTGGCTACACAACCCCAGCTCCCTCAGCCTCTCCTCATAGGCCTTGTGCTCCAGATCCCTCACCAGGCTTGTTGCCCTTCTCTGGACACATTTAAGTGTCTCAATGTCCTTCTGGAATTGAGGAGCCCAGAACTGGACACAGTATGCAAAGTGTGGTGGTCACCTGGCCATAGAAGGAGATCAGGTTGGTGAGGCAGGACCTGACCTTCCTAAATCCATGTTGGCTAGGCAGAATCTTTTTATGTTCATTGGTGTTCATCTAGCACTTAAGCACACAGGAAATAAACTGAATTCATTAATGATGTGCCTAGTTTTACCATTCCAAAGACTAAGGCCTAGACAACTACAACTATTTGCAAGTATACTTTCAAATGAATTTTTACTAATGGTGCAGATATTTCTCCCAGCTTAGAAGCAAATTTCACTGTGTTGCCTCTGGAACATAGCTTCCATAGCCAAAGTTCTGATTAAACCTTTCATTATAACTTGATTGTCATGTAGTTTGGGACAAGCATCTTGAATGAAAATGCCATTAAAACTGATGTCAGTTTTACATGCTGTGGTTTGAATTACAATCTTGACAAAATATATTCTCTGCTGTCGGAGTGTTGCCAAAGATTTTTCATTAAGGTTCTTGTGTTAAGCTAAAGCTGCCGTGGGCCCTCAGTGGATTTTGGACTGAATGAGGACATTAAATTTTTGCCAAATTAATTCTTCACTAGCTAGACACCCTTTCTGATAGGAGAAATATAGAAAGCATACAGCCTGGAGACCCAGCTTTGTAGCCCGTGCTCATGCATGTGTGCTTTATTCTGTGTGGTAATGCCGCTGACCTAGAACAATCAGCTGTTCCAGCGAGCATGTTTATCCCCTTTGATTTGGTCCTTGTTACTCAGAGAAATAATTCATAATTTTTAATTTATTTTTTTTTTTAATTACAAAAAGCTTTAATGAAAAGAAGAAAAGGCTCTCAGAAGAGACATTTCCTAACAAAGGAAGCAGTTCTCTTGTGCACAGCAGACAAGGACACACTTACCGGATACATTTTTTTTGCCCTTCGGAAATGCACTGAATGCACTGTGCAGACATCAGCTCAGCAATTGCTAAGTGTTCAAGGATGGCATAAAGCTCCTCTCATCTGGCATTGCTATGTGCCTACATGACTCTGGCTAGCTAATTTCATCAGTTTGTCCTTGTCCTCACATGAGCAAAAGCTTTTTCAAATCTGCAACATGAAAAGCATCTCTGTTTCCCCAGCTGAAAAAGTGTAAGGATCCTGAGGTCATAGTATCATAGTATCAGTCAGGGTTGGAAGGGACCACAAGGATCATCTAGTTCCAACCCTCCTGCCATGGGCAGGGACACCCCACGCTAGATCAGGCTGGCCAGAGCCTCATCCAGCCTGGGCTTAAACACCTCCAGAGACTGGGCCTCAACCACCTCCCTGGACAACCCATTCCCGTGCTTCACCACTCTCACAGTGAGGAACTTCCTCCTCACATCCAGCCTGAATGTCCCCACCTCCAGCCTCCTTCCATTCCCCCTAGTCCTATCACTATCTGAGATCCAGAGAAGTCCCTCCCCAGCCTTCTTGTAGGCCCCCTTCAGATACTGTAAGGCCATTCATGACCTTGCCATTATCTTTTTAAAAATAATAATGTACACCTTAAACATTTTTCTCCAGAGTTTTGAGGAGTGCAGAATCTTCTAGGTGAACTTCAGGTCTGCAACAGCTGTAAAATACTTCTGTGCAAATTCATTTAAGATCTCCCTTGCTCTTTTCCGGAGTGCATTGCCCAGTCACGCTCCTGTTAATGCGAATTCAACAGATGTCCAATTTGTACTTAAATCTCCCAGGGATTCCAGCAAAGCAGCTAATGAAAATGCAGAAATTAGTATTCTGGTCTCTCACTCTCGGAACTCTAACTTTGTTTATTGATAGTCTTGGTCAAATATGCTGAAATACGTTGCATCCAGTTCTGGGCCCCTCAGTTTAAGAAGGACATTGAGACTCTTGAACATGTCCAGAGAAGGGCAGCAAGGCTGGGGAGAGTCCTTGAGCACAAGCCCTATCAGAAGAGGCTGAGGAAGCTGGAATTGTTTAGCCTGGAGAAGAGGAGGTTCAGGGGAGACCATATTGCTGCCTACCACTACCTGAAGGGAGGTTGTATCCAGGTGGAGGTTGGTCTCTTCTCCCAGGCAACCAGCACCAGAACAAGAGGACACATTCTCAAGCTGCACCAGGGGAAGTTTAGGCTGGAGGTGAGGAGAAAGTTCTTCACAGAGAGTTGTTGGCCATTGGAATGTGCTGCCCAGGGAGGTGGTGGAGTCACCATCCCTGTAGGTGTTCAAGAGGGGACTGGACGGGGCACTTGGTGCCATGGTTTAGTTAGTCATGAGGTATTGGGTGACAGGTCAGACTTGATGATCTTTGAGGTCTTTTCCAACCTATTGATTCTATGATTCTCCAGACCATGTACATCTTCAAGGGTAAACTGATTTCAGACTGATCTGAGAAAGCTCATTTCAGCGCACCTGCTACTTGAGATGATACAACAAAAAGGTTAAGATGCCTGTTGTTATTATTTATGTAATAAAATGCAATGAAGAGAAGTTAATAATTTTTTCTTCTTTATAGAAAACTGTTTGAAGGGTACCCAGGTCTTTTTATCCTGTTCTCTTCATGCTGGTTCTGAATCTGAAATTCTTTCAAATGAAGCAAAAATCCTTTGTCAGCATGAAATTGGAGCATCTAACACAGGAACTGCTGTTATGTAACTAGTTCCATTTTTTATTAAAGCATCTCTGTGCCACAGCAACTTTTTACAAGCAATACACAAATGAGGTTTTGAAACTCAGTTTCAAAAATCATGTTTTATAAATTCAGACCCAGTGTGAAGTCAAATTAATTTTAGAAGATATTCCAAAAACCTAGAATACTTCCTTCCTTTTATTATCTCCTTTGCACTTTAAAACACTTTAGACAGATTTTCAAGGCCTGTCAATGAATGACCAAATAAATCACACACACACACAGAGAATCACCAAGGTTGGAAGAGACCTCAAAGATCATCAAGTCCAACCCATCACCACATACGTCATGACTAAACCATGGCACCAAGTGCCATGTCCAATCTCCTCTTGAACACTTCCACCACCTCCCTGGGCAGCACATTCCAATGGCCAACAACTCTCTGTGAAGAACTTTCTCCTCACCTCGAGCCTAAACTTCCCCTGGCACAGCTTGAGAGTGTGTCCTCTTGTTCTGTCACAGGTTGCCTGGGAGCAGAGACCAACCCCCACCTGGATACAACCTCCCTTCATGTAGTGGTAGGCAGCAATAAGGTCTCCCCTGAAATTCCTCTCCTCCAGGCTAAACAACCCCAGCTCCCTCAGCCTCTCCTCATAGGGCTTGTGCTCCAAACGTCTCACCAACTTTGTTGCCTTTCTCTGGACACACTCTAGCAACTCCACATCTTTCCTAAACTGAGGGGCCCAGAACTGGACACAGGACTCAAGGTGTGGCCTAACCAGTGCTGAGTATGGGGGCAGAATGACCTTTCTGCTTCTGCTAGCCACGCTATTTCTGGTACTTGCCAGGATGCCATTGGCCTTCTTGGTCACCTGGGCACACTGCTGGCTCATGTTCAGCTGGCTGTCCATCACCCTTTGTATCAATACAATTCTGTCAAACTTTCTATCTGCTGTCATAGTCACAGTCACTTCCTTTTCCCAAACAAAGAACAAATGGTTTGGTAATATTTCCCCTTGTGTCTAGCATGTGAAGGAAGGGGATTGCCTCTGGTTTATTCTATTCTAGTCTCCAAAAATGAAAAACTCTTATGTATGCATTGAAGAATCACAGGCTGGTTGAGAGGGGAAGGGACCTCTGGAACTGGTCATGTCCATCCCTCTGCTCAAATCAGGTTCATGTACAGTAGGTTGCTCATCATGCCCAGCTGGGTCTGCAGTTTCTTCATGGATGGAGACTACTGGAGGTAGAATCTTGCACCTTTCCTGGGGGCTGTGGTTCATGGAAGACCCTCCAGTCCTTGTGACAAAGCATTTCTCCCTGCCAAGGTAGGCAGGATTTCAAGCTCATAGCCCCACACTTACCCAACAGTATCAGTAGTATGATAATTCAAAGACCAGGGAGAGCCATGTGACATGGGGAGAAAAGCCTAAAAAGCCTGCAGGAGGATTTTCCCCCTAAAGTGTAGTAAATGTCTGATTCATTAATAACAGACACAACTTGTTAACTTGCATGACTAAAACCTTCACTCCACACACAAGAAGGAGCAGAGGGGCACACAGGCATGGGAGGGAGCCTCAGCCACCTTATCAGAGTAATGGAGTACCAAATCCCCTCACCCTTGGGCTGCCCTGGGAGACCTCAGCCCATTGAGAGAGGAACACCTATCATCACAAGTCAGCAGAATACAGTCCCCATCAACCTACAGGTTGAAGGGTGGTATCTGCCAGGGGCATAGGGACCAGCATAAGAGGGCAGGGGAAGGATATTTCAAAACTGCACAGAACTTATTATGGTATGTTCCAGGAAGGATGAGAAAAAGGAAGGATCAAGGTGGTTTGGGTAGGAGCAAGTGGGGGCATAGCAGGAGAAGAGGACAAAAAGGACTGCTTGTGTGCAAGCTGGGGTAGGTCTTGCCTGGATGTGCCCTGTGTGTGCCCAGTGGAGTCTTTCTTGACTTCTCAATAAACTTCATTTACAGTTATTTTTCTAGGTGAGGGGGCTCTGTCCTGTGTACAGGGGTGTGTTGACAAGGTGTCACAGCGACAACCCCTGAGCTGGGACCAGGAACTAGAAGCCCATGAAGCCTCCATGATGTCAGTCATTTGAGAGACTTAGCTGGCTGCTAGAGGGAGCAGCTGTGGGGTCTGAGAGTCAACTGAGATACATCTGCATGTGTGTGTTTGCCTGCCTATGAGTACAGGAGCTCAGCCTCACTGCTGGCTGGACACGAGCACCATCAAGCTGAAGCAGCCTCTCCTCAATCGGTGCGCCAGATGCAGCAGCCACTAACACCATTCAGCAAGCCACCACAGGGGAATCTTTCATAAACATTGAAAAGATTGGAGGCTGCAGCATTTCACATCTTCCAGATAGGTTTTCTCATTAAGTCATAGGAAAGTAAATTGTCTGGCTTTATTGACATATGCAGGCTGGGCTGCAGCACAGCCCCCAGAAAATCCTCCCGAACTCAGAGAGCACCTGATTTAAAACAGGCCTTCATTAAACTGTTCTGATACCCGACAGATGGCATTCATTGCAACCTTTACATCAAAATATCAACCTTTGGATTCTGTTGCTAATTTATTTCAAAAGGTCAGGCAAGGATTTGTGTGCCCTCAAGGAATCGATCGCTTTAGCGGAAGCTGCAATTTAAGTATTCAAATAACCCCACACAGGGAAAAAAAAATGCTGCAATTTTAGCAGTTAAACTCTATCTTAACACCAAGTACACAACTGATTACTAAATGAAGATAAGCCATGTAGGCTTCCATGAAAAAGACTAATTGTGGGGTTTTTTTCAGTTAAAATGGAGGCCCCATCCTCTTTAATATCTTCATTGATGATCTGGATGAGGGGATTGAGACAGTCATCAGCAAATTTGCAGATGACAGCAAGTTGGGAGCAGATGTTCGTCAGTTAGAGGGCAGAAGGGCTGTACAGAGGGACCTCGACCGACTGGACAGATTGGCGGAGTCCAACAAGATGACATTCAACAAATCCAAGTGCCGGGTGCAGCACTTTGGCCATGGCAACCCCATGCAGAGCTACAGGCTGGAGTCAGAGTGGCTGGAGAGCTCCCAAATACAAAGGGACCTGGGGGTGCTGATTGACAGCTGCCTAAACATGAGCCAGCAGTGTGCCCAGGTGGCCAAGAAAGCCAATGGCATCCTGGCCTGCATTAGGAATAGTGTGTCCAGCAGAAGCAGGGAAGTCATTGTGCCCCTGGACTCTGCATTGGTTAGGCCACACCTTGAGTACTGTGTCCAGTTCTGGGCCCCTCAGTTTAGGAAGGACATCGAGACACTTGAACGTGTCCAGAGAAGGGCAACAAGGCTGGGGAGAGGCCTTGAACACAAGCCCTGTGAGGAGAGGCTGAGGGAGCTGGGATTGTTTAGTCTGGAGAAGAGGAGGCTCAGGGGTGACCTCATTGCTCTCTACAACTACCTGAAAGGTGGTTGTAGCTAGGAAGGGGTTGGTGTCTTCTCTCTAGCAACCAGAACCAGAACAAGAGGACACAGTTTGAAGCTGCACCAGGGGAAGTTTAGGCTCGAGGTGAGGAGAAAATTCTTCCTGGAGAGAGTCATTCATCACTGGAATGTGCTGCCCGGGGAGGTGGTGGAGTCACCATCCCTGGAGGTGTTCAAGAGGGGATTGGATGTGGCACTTGGTGCCATGGTCTAGACATGAGGTCTTGGGTGGCAGGTTGGATTCAATGATCTTTGAGGTCTCTTCCAACCTTGGTGATACTCTGATACACTTGGGTCCAAATGAAGAACCTGACAAGAAAGGGTAAGAAAATTAGTTTCACTGAGAAATGAAGCTAGTGCATATTTGAAATCTTCTGGACTCAACAATGCAGGCTAAGTCAGCAATTTTAGTAATCAAAATGGAAGTATCCCTTAAAAAGTCCTTCTGAAGAAAGCTAATTCAAGAAGAAAACGAAAACTCTTCTTGCATTTTAATATCACTAGCTGATTACACTGAGCTCTGGCCAGCATCGAGTTCTCTTTTGTTATATCTGAGTACATAAGTTTTTTAGTCTGACAAGCATTTTAACAAGCTGTGTAACTTTCATCAAATACAAAACTGCTGTTCTTTGCCCTTCACAACAATGCTTGTTGAAAAACAGAGATTAAAGATTATTCCAAGTATTCCTTGCATTCCACTGCAGGCTCATGTTCAGCTGACTATCAACCAGTACCCCCAGGTCCCTTTCTGCCTGGATGCTCTACAGCCACACTGACCCCAGCCTGTAGCACTGTATGGGGTAGTTGTGGCCAATGTGTAGAACCCAGTCCCAGGCATCTGGGACCTCTCCAGTGAGTCAGGACTGTTTAAAAATGGTGGAGAGTGGCTTGGCCAGCTCATCTGCCAGCTTTCTCTGCACCCTGGGATGGATCCCATCCGGTCCCATGGACTTGTGGGAATCCAAGTAGCTGAGCAGGTGTCTAACTGCTCCCTCCTGCTTCACAGGGGAGCTATACTGCTCCCTGCCTCCATCTCTCAGCTCAGGAGGCCAGTTATCTGGAAGACAACCTATCTTGCTATTGAAAATTGAGGCAAAGAAGGCATTAAGTAGCTCTACCTTTTCCTCATCTTTTGTTGCAATATTCCCCTCCATGTCCACCAAGGAGTGGAGGTTGTCCTTGCCCCTCCTCTTGCTATTAATATATTTGTAGAAGAATTTTTTGTTGTACTTCACAGCAGTGGTCAGTCTAAGCTCTAAATGGACTTTTGCCTCTCTAGTTCTTTTCCTGCATGACCTAGCAACATCCTTAAACATTTCATGGGTAACCTTTCCTTCCTTCCAAAGATAATACCCCCTCTTTTTTCCCCTTAACTCATTCAGAAGCTCATTGCCCATCCAGGCTGACTGTCTGCCCTGGCAGCTCATCTTCCAGCGCACTGGGACAGCCGGTTGCTGAGCCTTCAAAATTTCTTTCTTGAAGTAGGTCCAGCCCTCCTGGACCCCTTTGTTTTTAAAGGCTGTTTCCCAAGGTGCCTTCTGAGTTAGTTCCTTAAGTAATCTAAAGTCTCTCCTCCAGAAGTCCAGAGTGGAGGTTTTGTTGCTGCCCCTCTTAGTTTGTCTGCATATTGAAAACTCAATTATTTCATGGCTGTTGGATCCCAGACAGCCTCAACCACCACATCTCCCACCAGCCCTTTTCTGTTTGTAAAAAGAAGATCAAGCAAAGCCTTACCCTGGTAGGCTCATGCAGAAGCTGTGACAAGAAGCTATCCTCCATACACTCTAAGAACCTTCTAGACTGCTTCCTCTCTGGTGTGTTAAGTTCTCAGCAGACATCAGGCAGGTTAAAATCACCCATAAGAACAAGGTCCTGTGATCTTGAGACAGCCTCTAGCTGCCTATAGAATAATTTGTCAACCTCTTCATCCTGGTTGGGTGGTCTATAACAGATACCAACCAGGATGTCAGCCCTCTTGGCCTTCCCTCTAATTCTCACCTATAGGCACTCAATCTGATTATCCTTAATCTCTAGTTCCACCGTGTCTGGAACCTCCTTGATGTACAGGGACACCCCTCCATCCCTTCTCCCTCTCCTGTCTCTCCTGAAGAGCCTGTAGCCATCAATTACAGTGCTCCAGTTGTGTGAGTCATCCCACCACGTTTCTCCATCACAACTTTCCTGCTGTAACAAGGCTTTCAAATCCTCTTGTTTGTTACCCATACTGCATGCATTAGTGTACATGCACTTCAGCAGGGCTGTTGGTTTCACCCCTGACTCCAGCTTACCACCCTCAGACTCCTGTCTGGATGGACTGGTTTCAGCCCTTCCTTCATTTAATCCAAAATGGAAAAATCCTCTGGTCAAATGCATCTTGTTAATACACCTGTGTATGCATAAATACAGGCATACACATAAATAAAATACATATTGCACTTCCACCCCCCACCCCCCCATATTTATGTATATAATATTTTCCATAATTACAAGTTAAAAAACAGCAGGAAAAAGTTAAAATTCTACCCCATCTAGACAAAATTCTCCAGCAGGCAAAGAGAAATATTTTTTCTTTCACTACAGCTCAGTTTTCTGTTTTTGAGAATCAATGAAGGCTGAAGTACTGCAGCAAGACCCTCTCATTTCTTGCCTAGTCTTCCTCTCTAGGTTTCCATTGTTCATGTAGGAAAGTTCACAGAATCACAGCATCACAGAATCACCAAGGTTGGAAGAGACCTCAAAGATCATCAAGTCCAACCTGTCACCACAGACCTCATGACTAAACCATGGCACCAAGTGCCACATCCAATCCCCTCTTGAACACCTCCAGGGATGGCGACTCCACCACCTCCTGGGCAGCACATTCCAATGGCTAACAACTCTCTCTGTGAAGAACTTTCTCCTCACCTCAAGCCTAAACTTCCACTGGCACAGCTTGAGAGTGTGTCCTCTTGTTCTGGTGCTGGTTGCCTGGGAGAAGAGACCAACCTCCACCCACCTACAACCTCCTTTCAGGTAGTTGTAGACAGCAGTAAGATCTCTTCTCCAGGCTAAACAACCCCAGCTCCCTCAGCCTCTCCTCACAGGGCTTGTGCTTGAGGCCTCTCCCCAGCCTTTTTGCCCTTCTCTGGACACATTCAGGTGTCTCAATGTCCATCTTAAACTGAGGGGCCCAGAACTGGACACAGGTCTCAAGGTGTGGCAAATTTCTTAATCTGCTCATTGATAGCACAGTTACTGAAGATTTTTAGTGATAGTTCATTGAAACTCCTTAGCTGTATTATTTTTCTATGAATTTTGCAGTTTTACTTCTGCACATGTCTTGAAAGATTGCTAACAGCTATGCTTTGTCCTTCAGGTGTTTAAATCTATCAGATATCAAAGAAATTCAGTGCACAAGAAATGAGGAAATGTTATGTGTGTAACTCTCCCAAGGTCTTTGTGACATTACTGTGGAACACAGACATCTGTTAGCAGAAGGCAAAGATCCTATTCTCACAAGACACTGGCAAACCCTGGAAAATGATGAACTACATGAAAGCCTTAACAGCTTCCTTATCTCGTTTCATTCATAAGCAACACCTTGAGCTGCAACTCCTTGAAAACTTTCAAGCACTATCATTTTCATCAGAGAGGATAACTCATCTTAGGTTCATAGAGCCACAACCTACGCAGAAGAAGACTTAAATCAGTTAACTTAAATCAGATAACTTAAATCAGTTATCTTGTAGATACTACATCAGCCTTCACTTCTCGGGAAGGGAAAAGGCACATAGAGGATGAATAATGAATAATGAATAGAAGGCTCCATTATTCTGAATGCATCAAGAAGGTCAGTCTGACCTCAAGGATCTTTGTTTTGGTTTGATATTTTGATTGTGTATTATTGATCAGTCATTTGCACTGGAATATTAACTGGGTCTTTGACCCAGAAGCCTATCAATGTTGAGATGTCTGGTAAGACAGGGGATTCCTCTGACTAAGTGCACATCCCTGGCCCAGCCTACATACCATGAGAGTCACAAGAGTGAAACAGGTCCATGCAGGGCATCTTCTCTGACTGCAACACAAACATCTAAACTAGATCAGGGAAGGAGAACAGAGATGAAGAAGTGCTGCTTTGACAAAGTCATCCAACAGCCCAGTTCAGTCTAAATACTATGGCTGACCTGTCCCACATTCGGTTCCTGATACACACAGCTAATTAGCAACTGGTACAAGAATGAGCAGGGGCTGAGGGTGTACAGGGAGAATAGCTCATACAAGCTAAATACAGAAAGGTTAATGTTAGTCTTGCATTTGTTAAAGGCTGAAAACTGGTCTAAACAGGCACATTTGTAGATGGACAGCTGAATAACTGGGCTGAGGAATAACCGGTATCTAAACACACCACTCCCTGGGCTTTGGAAAAGGTCATCTAGATAGACTCTCCCTATTTGATCATGGAAAGGTTCTCCACCTCTTCCTTCTAACACAGTGTTTTAATGCACTATGGTTACACAGGTTTGAACCTACATATGATGTTAGATATGGTGCTGGTGTAACATTTATAAGAGCAGAATGCAGAGACACTGGCATGCTTTGCAGACGATAAGGTAAATTTATGCATATGCTCAATACTGCATTGCAAATAATTCCTCTTGTTGAACAAAATGAGTGACAATGCTATTTATTTACACTGCTTTTTCCAAGGCAATGTTTGCCAGCTGTACTGACTATGATTACATTGGCTGTTACCTCCTGCTAAAATGTGGTGAAACTAAGACTGCATAATAGATCTCTGCGAAGTGCTCTCCCCTGTGTATTGGCAAACAATGCTCTCCATTCACTTCTAGACATAAGTGAATGGCAGGCTGCAATACAACAAAAAAAAGTAATGAAAACTGCAGAAAATATAAACTTCCCACCTACTAATTCTGGGCTGCTGGGACAGGCTGAAGCAATGGACAGTAATAAAGAACATTCCAACTAATAGTAGGAAGACTAAGTTACCTTAACAGAATTATTAGAAGAAAATGTAGAAGTGGCTGGGAAAACTACCTATGCCTGAGTGTTGTTTGGAATTCAGCTGAAATGGATGGAGTGATGCAGAGGAAATTGCACAAGCCCCTTCAGGGTGGATTTATCATGCTTGTAGAGCACTAATTCTTTTCAGGCATACAATGTCATATAACATATCACTCATGGCATGGATCATTATAATTGCTTCTATAGATCATTCTATAGCAGTTCCCCAGCTCCCAAGCTGTTTGGGTATATGCTCACAACTCACAGCTTGATATTTCTAACTGTTATTTCTAATCCAACACAACTGTTTGTTCCACCTTTTTTTCCCAAGTCCTTCCATTTCAGACAGTGTTCAGAAGCAAGATTTTATTTCACTCCCATCTGCCTGTTTTGCATTTTTTCCCCACTGGATTCAGAAGTTAACTGCTTCTAGTTCACAGAGAAACAATTATCCTTTTTACTGTAGCCCTGCTAATTATTTTGTATTAGATTTTGGCTGCAAGAAAGATATCTTTGTGAAATGACAAGTCAAATCTCTGTGCAGTTCAGAACAGACCTGCTTCACCTAAGCCAGTTTTCATCTTGTACTCTTTGTTTGCATGCATCAATGTGGCATCACCATAAGCTAGAAAAACTTTCCAAGTGTCTGCATTCAAAAATCAGTATAAATTAGGGTTTCAGTTTCCCCAGCTTTCCTGATGTGTGATAGCAGCTGGGAAAATGGTGATATTTAGAAACTCCCCTGCTGTCCTCCCCACAACAAAAATTTATACCCTGTAGAGGTTTTCCTGAGAGTATGAAGATAAAAGCTCTTCCAAAAGCATTTGTCTGCGAAAACCAGCTGAATTTTAAGCAGATTCCTTTTCTAACCTGTGTACAGCAGGTTATTTGCAAGCCTTGATCACACCTACAGTCCCTGTAGTGACCTTGCTTAGTCAAAACTCATTGGCGTTGGCCAGTTCTTGCTCATGAGAAACTGGTGCCAAGGGGGGTGTGTGTGGGGGGAATAATTAGTTTATCTGAATGCTCTTTTGTCTAGCTGATTGACAATTACCAGTCAATGGACGAGATGGACATGGAGAATCACCTTTGTAAATCTGACTTTTTATAGACTCCTAATATGTTAATTTACTCAGTTTACTCAACGTTGGGCCCATTGGACTGTGTGATACAGCACTATGAAGCAAAAAAAAAGAACCCAAAATTCAGTGGTATAGCATGGAAAGAATGTGCAATTTGAATTTGAGAAGAAACATGAGGTGGAGGGAACCCATACTGCAGTAATCCTGTTGGGAGATGTGTAAAGAGAGAAAGCGCTGTGGTGATTAACTCCCCATGACATTCACGTATCACGGAGGGTAGAACTGATCTTATTAGTTGAGGAATGGGTTAAGTAACATGTTATAAATTGTCCTTTTTGTCCTCTCAAAAATCTTCTCTGTGGTTCTCCCTGTGCTAAAGAAATCCTAGATTGCAGAGAAACAAATGTTAGAAGCTTGAAGGAATTAAGGTGCAAGAGAGTTATTGTGGCATCTTATTTTTAACACCGTATTTCTTAGCACTGCTGGCAGCATCATAGAGAAGATAGCATTTAATTTAGTGCTGCCTTCAAACTGTAGAGAAACTCTGGATGAATTTTGTTTTGATCTAGTAAGCAGAGACAGTTCCTAAACCCTAAAACCAGCTTGTGCTATGGTTTATTCCTCAAACCCTTTTAATTCTAAACATTAAGTATCAAAAGCAGCTTACAGATATTACCTGTGCAATTATTTGAGACAGAAACCAACATTAGCCTGAATGATGACTTGCAGGAACTGTTCTACAATGAGGTAGAAATAGCAATACACTATCTACATACAGAATATATGAGGCAAGAAGATTCTGCAGCTAAAGGAAAGTGTCAGAGAGGCAGAAAGGTTGAAAGCTCTAAGCTGAGAAGAGAAATTCATCGCAAGCTGTAAAACAGGTTAATTTGGATGCTGTTCATTCTGGTTTGGTTTCATGGAATTGAGCATGTCCAGAGGCTGCAGCTTCAATCTCTGAATCTCACAAAGGCTTGTTTATGACTGAAATTCAACAAAGCTTGTGTGTGCATGCATAAGTTAATTTCTTGAAGGTAATGAGGTTTGGTAATGTTGTCACTTTGACTTAGGACAGTCTGTGCTGCATCCAAAATGCTGAATTCCAGTATATTGGCTATCACTGTAGTGTGCACTAGTTTATTCTGCTTCACCTCCACTGCTGATAACACTTACACTTTCATGCAGTGAGCTAGACTATGAAAATATATGGATGGAAATTAATGAAAAATTAAAATCTCTCTGATCTGGCTGGAGTTTTGGCTGGGAGAAGGCAGAACCACCTTGTTCCTTGGCAACATAGAGCTAAGGTTGTTCAACTTTATATTTCTTATAAATTTTGTAATTGTAATAAGGGGTTGCTTAGCCTGGAAAAGCGAAGGCTGAGGGGAGACATTATTGCTCTCTACAACTACCTGAAGGGAGGTTGAAGACAGGCAACCAGCACCAGAACAAGGGGACACAGTCTCAAGCTGCACCAGGGGAGGTTCAGACTCGAGGTGAGGAGGAAGTTCTTCACCAAGCGAGTAATTCGTCATTGGAACGGGTTGCCCAGGGAGGTGGTTGAGTCATCGACCCTGGAGGCGTTCAAGGGGAGATTGGACGTGGCACTTGGTGCCATGGTCTAGTCATGGGGTCTGTGTTGATAGGTTGGACTCGATGATCCTCGAGGTCCTTTCCAACCTAAGTGATACTGTGATACTGTGATACTGTGATACTGTTTGGTCTCTTCTCCCAGACAACCAGCACCAGAACAAGAGGACACAGTCTCAAGCTGCACCAGGGGAGGTTTAGGCTGGATGTTAGGAAGAAGTTCTTCACAGGTTGAATATCAGGAAGAAGTTCTTTACTGTGAGGATTGTGGAACACTGGAACAGGTTGCTGTCAAGGTCCGGAGACACTAGATGTCTCGGTCCGGAGACACAGTTCTTTTAAATATTCCCGTGTTGTGAAATTAGAGGCACAAACGAGGCCAAAGTATCAACAGCTAGACTATTTATTACATAAATAAAGAGGACATAAGAAGGGGAGAGGGAGAAAAGAGAGAGGGAGAGAGAAAAGAGAGAGAGAAGAGGAAAGGAATTATATTACCACACCCCTCATCCCCCCCAAGACAGTTTATGGAGGAAAGGTGCTGCAGGAGATGTTGGGTTTGTAGAGAAACGGTGTTGAGGCTGGAGAAAAGCTGTGGTCCTCTGGGGAGATGTTGGGTTGATACAGGAACGGTGCTGAGGCTCCTCTGGGCAGCCTGGGTCTGTAGAGAAAGGGTGCTGAGGCTTGGTCCTCCAGGCAGCTTCTTTTCTCCGGAGCAGCATTGTCCCGGCTTTCTCTTCTCAGCGGCCTGGCCCATCTCCTGTGTTTTCCTTCATCTTCGTTTTTCTCCCCATTTTTCTCCTCTGTTTCTCTCTACAAACCAGTAGTTGCTCCAGTCTTTTATACAGTTTTTAGTCCTTAGGTATGTATTCAAATATTGTCCCTCAGGAATTCCAGTGGCAGGAAATAATCCTTAGGTTCTGTGTATTGCTGTGTGTTTGGGCAAGATCCTGGCTGGAGGGGGCGGAATCTCCGTCTACCCTGTCTCCATCCAGACAAGGCTCAGGAAACAGGTGGAGATTATCTTGCCCTAAAGGTGTGATGGCTGGGTCCTTGGGTCCTATTGTTGTAGTCCCATGTCATCACAATGCAATCACAAGCCGACTTGCATCCAGGATTGGGGGACAGGATTCTTTCCACCTTCTTTCCAGTGGCTCTGCTATCACTTTATCTTTATTGACTCACATAGAGAGAGACAAACTTATTAGACTCTCACAGTTGCCCAGGGATGTGTTTGAGGCTCCATCCCTGGAGATACTCAAGGTGAGGCTTCATGAGGTCCAGGGCATCCTGCTCTAGTTGGGGATGTCCCTGCTGACTGCAGGGAGGTCAGACTAGATAACCTTTGGAGGTCCCTTCCAGCCTGGACCACTATATGATTCTATGATTCTAAAAACTCAGCAATCAGGGGAAAAAAAGTGTTCATAAAGTGATCTGTCTGGTGCTAATACCCTTTTGATTACAGCTTTGTGATCTGAGTAATACCACCTGCCATGAGGAACACTAGCTAGACCAGGCATTAATGTTCTTAATAAAACATGGAATTTTTTCTTGTTTGAGAGTTCATAGCAAAACATGTAGGCATTTAAATATCTAATTAAATGTTACCTGCCACCTCTGCTGGCTACAATGTAAAAAGTGCACATTTCCCAACAAATTTCCCTTGGCAAATACTGTGCTATGGTCAGCAAACAATTCTTAAAGCTCTGCAGTGGAAGAAATGTGCTCTGAGTTTTACACAGTCCTTAAAAGGAGTAGAAACTTCATCTACCTTATTCACAGAATCACCAAGGTTGGAAGAGACCTCAAAGATCAAGTCCAACCTGTCACCACAGACCTCATGACTAAACCATGGCACCAAGTGCCACATCCAATCCCCTCTTGAACACCTCCAGAGATGGTGACTCCACCACCTCCCTGGGCAGCACATTCCAATGGCTAACAACTCACTCAGTGAAGAACTTTCTCCTCACCTCCAGCCTAAACTTCCCCTGGTGGAGCTTAAGACTGTGTCCTCTTGTTCTGGTGCTAGTTGCCTGGGAGAAGAGACCAAACCCCTCTTGGCTACAACCACCCTTCAGGTAGTTGTAGAGAGCAAGAAGGTCTCCCCTGAGCCTCCTCTTCTCCAGCCTATTAGTGCCAAAAGTATATGTTACCCCTTTGGATTTAGAGGCAGGACTATGAACAGCTTGCCAGAGAAGAAATAGCATGTGAGCAGCCACAGGTCTTCATAGAACCTACAGAACTTTACTATACACAGGAGGTGTGTCGTTTATTACCAACAAAAATATGATTTCATTAAGGAGCTTTATCATATGCAACATTACATAAACTATCTTTTGTGCATGGCACAAATTCCTACTGAAATTTATCAAGCAAGTGCCAGTTCCCAGAGCAGGAATAGAATAGAATAGAATAGAATAGAATAGAATAGAATAGAATAGAATAGAATAGAATAGAATAGAATAGAATAGAATAGAATAGAATAGAATAGAATAGACCAGACCAGACCAGGTTGGAAGAGACCTTCAAGATCATCATGTACAACCCATCATCCACCACAACCTAATCAACTAAACCATGCAACCAAGCACCCTATCAAGTCTCCTCCTGAACACCTCCAATGATGGTGACTCCACCATCTCCCTGGGCAGCCCATTCCAATGGCCAATCACTCTCTCTATGAAAAACTTCTTCCTAACATCCAGTCCAAACCTCCCCTGGCGCAGCCTGAGACTGTGTCCTCTTGTTCTGGTGCTTGTTGCCTGGGAGAAGAGACCAACCCCCACCTGTCTACAGCCTCCCTTCAGGTAGTTGTAGAGAACAGAATATGAAACAGCAGAAAACAGTTACAAATTAGGCTTTCTAGACAATGTCTAGCACTACCTTCTGAAGGATCCTGCTTCCCCAATGAGGTCCAAAGTCACGGTTCCACAGCCCAAAAAGGTCTCTGAGTGCTCTCAGGAGTGCCTCGGAGACCCTCCAACCCAGAATGTTGCTGAGGATTACAGAAGAATTTCCAAGTCCAGCAGAAGGGAAGTTTTCAGGGTAGTTCCCTGGGTAGTTGCAGGGTAGATCCCAAGTTACAGAAAATACTTTTCTGCTCATACTTCCTGAGGGGGGGAAAAATAAAAGAAAATAGAAAAAGAAAAGAGAGATAGTAGTTAGTTATGTGATGTTATTTTCATATACACCCCATTATTCATCCCATATTGTATATTTGATTCAATAGCAGTAGGTATCTACATAAATCCTGTTAATATCAGTGATTCTGCCTCTCTATTCACTTCTGTAAAATTACAGGAAATTAAAATACTTTGCATATGTTCTAATACTAAAGTGACAGCTATGTAAGGGGCTCATTTATTGTGATGGGAGTCAGTCTTGCCAAGCTGAGTAGAGTCTAAGTTCATTTCATTTTCTATATGGATGTTGTATTTTATGGAGTTTTGTCAGCCCTCTGGAGGGTCTTTTCCTCTGCAACTCTATCAGAGATTCTTCTCTCTGTCACTTGCAGTTTTAACTACTGCTACCCCTCTTCTTACTTTTTAGTTCGGACAACAGCACTGCCTGTCTTTCCAGACTACATATTTAAAATGAGATGTCTTCTCATCATGGCTGTACAGGAGGAGGGATCTCTCTGATGTTTGCAGCCACTCTCATTCTTACAATGACCTAAATTAAGAACAGAGATGAGCACAGCAAAGGTGGACCTTCTAAATGGCTGCACTTAGGCATGGAAGTTTGGGATTTGCACTGGTTATGCCACACCTTGAGTCCTGTGTCCAGTTCTGGGCCCCTCAGTTTAGGAAGGATGTTGAGTTGATGGAATGTGGCCAGAGAAGGGCAACAAAGTTGGGGAGGGGTTTGGAGCACAAGCCCTATGAGGAGAGGCTGAGGGAGCTGGGGTTGCTTAGCCTGGAGAAGAGGAGGCTCAGGGGAGACCTTATTGCTCTCTTCAACTACCTGAAGGGAGGTTGTAGACAGGTGGAGGTTGCCCTCTTCTCCCAGGCAACCTGTGACAGAACAAGAGGACACAGTCTCAAGCTGCACCAGGGGAGGTTTAGGCTGGAGGTTAGGAAGAAGTTCTATACAGAGAGAGGGATTGGCCATTGGAATGGGCTGCCTGGGGGGGGGGGGGGGCGTGGAGTCACCATCAGTGGACGTGTTCAGGAGGAGACTTGATAGGGTGCTTGGTTGCGTGGCTTAGTTGATTAGGTGGTGTTGGATGATAGGTTGGACACGATGATCTTGAAGGTCTCTTCCAACCTGGTCTATTCCATTGCATTGCATTGCATTCTATTCTATTCTATTCTATTCTATTCTATTCTATTCTATTCTATTCTATTCTATTCTATTCTATTCTATTCTATTCTATTCTATTCTATTCTATTCCATTCCATTCCATTCCATTCCATTCCATTCCTGTAAAGTACAGGATCCCTCTATAGTCAAAAAGGGTGAGTATCAGTAGACAAATGCTTATGTCCCTACATCAATTTTAACAGGATCCATAGTATCTGCACTTTAAACCTCTAAAAAAAGGTGAGATTAATCCCTCTATAAGAGTCAGAGATGCATCTGAGGTGAGAAGAAGTACTGGAGAAAGGTGTGTGTGGTTGCAGGTGTATTCCCTTGTTCCTATTGTCCCTTACTGAATTTACTAGCAAAATATGGCTTCTGCCTCACCACCCATGTCAAATATACAACTTTTGAAGTTACTGCATCATATGGAGACTGTACAAGCCATAAATTTAATAAAATATGAGATTTAGTCATAGAAATTTGGTACTTAAGACTATACTTAAATTATTGCTTTCTATGTTCTCTCAGAGTTACTGAGTGCACCCAGGAGCCTGTATTCAGTGGAAAGCATATATTCACAGCATATCACACACAGAATCACCAAGGTTGGGAGAGACCTCAAAGATCATCGAGTCCAACCTGTCACCACAGACCTCATGACTACTAAACCATGGCACCAAGTGCCACATCCAATCTCCTCTTGAACACCTCCAGGGATGGTGAGTCCACCACCTCCCTGGGCAGCTCATTCCAATGTCTAACAATGGCTCTCTGTGAAGAACTTCCTCCTCACCTTGAGCCTAAACTTCCCCTGGCGCAGCTTGAGACTGTGTCCTCTTGTTCTGGTGCTGGTTGCCTGGGAGAAGAGACCAACCCCCACCTGGCTACAACCACCCTTCATGTAGTCGTAGACAGCAATAAGGTCTCCCCAGAGCCTCCTCTTCTCCAGGCTAAAAAGCCCCAGCTCCCCCAGCCTCTCCTCGTATGGCCTGCCCATCTATCTAAGCTGTCTCTACTTCTTTCTTTTCATTGTTTTTCTTCCTTCTTTTTTAATTTTTTTTTTCCTTTTTTGTTCTTTTTTTTCTTTTTCATGAGAGATCTGTTGAGGTTATGAATATGCAGGGCCAATGCAATCTGATACATATGAACATAACCCCTGAACTAAATAACATAAACCACATTCAGTTGAGAATTCTCTGCAAAGCTGTAAACATGCTACTTTTGTCCAGATTTAGCTACCCTCTAGCTCAAAGGAAATATTGAGAAACTGAAGAGAGTCTAGTAGAGAACTAATATGATAGTGGGGGACCTAAAAGTCATGGTCCATAGGGAAAGGCTGAGGAAGCTGGGGTTGTTTAGTCTGGTGAAGAAAAGACTGAGGGAAAACCTAATAGCTGTCAGCATCTGCTGGAAGAAGACTTACAGAAGCAGCAGACTGAAACTCTCCTTGGTAACAACAGATGGTATAACAAGGAACAACAGTCACAGTCCCTGGCTTGAGACATTCTGCCTGGACATGAGGAAAATCTGTTTCACTATTACAGCAGTGCAGTCCTGGCACAAGCTGCCCAGAGAGGCTGTCAAAATTCCATCCTTGGAAGCTTTCAAGACAACTCAGTAAAACCATGCGGTCATCATCTAGTTCCAGCAGCAGTCCTGCTTTGAGCAAGAGTTTAAGAATAAGAATAAACCAAACCAGGTTGGAAGAGACCTTCAAGATAATCTCATCCAACCCATCAACCAATCCAACCCACCCAAACACCTAACCCATGGCACCAAGCACCCCAGCAAGTCTCCTTCTGAACACCTTCAATGATGGCGACTCCACCACCTCCCTGGGCAGCACATTCCAATGGGCAATCACTCTTTCTGTATAGGACTTCTTCCTAACATCCAACCTGAACCTCCCCTGGTGCAGCCTGAGACTGTGTCCTCTTGTTCTGGTGCTGGCTGCCTGGGAGAAGAGACCATCATCTGCCTGTCTACAACCTCCCTTCAGGTAGTTGTAGAGAGTGATAAGGTCACCCCTGAGTCTCCTCTTCTTCAGGCTGAGCAATCCCAGCTCACTCAGTCTTTCCTCATAGGGCTTGTGTTCCAAACCCCTCACCAACTTTGTTGCTCTTCTCTGGACTTGTTCCATCAAGTCAACATCCTTCCTAAACTGAGGAGCCTAACTGGACACAGTACTCGAGGTGTGGCCTAACCAGTGCAGTGTAGTGTAGTTTGGAGAGGAGGACTACAGAACTCTCTCCCGAGAACAACAGAACTCTCTCCCAACCATTTAAGTGATTCTTTAAGAGGTCCATATAGTCCTGATGCATAGGAAAAACAGGAAGGACTGAGGATTTAATTTTCAGAAGTTAGTCAGGTAATTTCAAACCCATTAAAAATTACACCAGTTATGAATATGGTAACTGATTTGTATCCTCTTTCTGGTTTTCTACCTCCCTTCCCTCAGGACTGTGATACGACTGTGCTGGGATGAGGAGATATGAAATGAGGTCTACAGAAGCCCAAGCACTAGTGGAGAGGTAGCTTGAAACAGCATCCCGCACCATTAGTCACATAATTCATTGTAAGCACGAGAAAGCACAGCGCCAAAATAGCTAGAATAACATTTCAGCCCAGCTTTTCTGTTTAACTGTGTCAGTTATGGAAACATTTAATGCTAGCAAGAATTTGCTGCCAGTGATTAAAACACAAAGCTGTAGTATCTCATTGAAAACTATTTGCGCAGTCTTAAGATGCTTTGTCAACAAACACAGACTGAAAAGGATTTATGAATGTCCTGGAGAGCACTGCTTACATTTTTAACCACCGTTTTCCTTTAACTCTGTAAGCTGCGTATTCAAGACTGACACCAGTGATCATAAATAACAATCATCCAAATAATGGTGATGCTACAAATCTGGGAAGAAGAGGAAGATACAGGATTATCTAGGCAGGGTTATAATTTGCTGGGGTTCAGCTCACAGAATTTAAAGGAGACATTAGACAGACAAACAGAACACAAGCTTTTTTGCTTTCCAGATTCTGTGTTGGCAACGTGCTTCGGCAGTTTTGAGTCTCAGAAAGACTGGAGTTGCAACAGTTAAGACATAAATAATTAATGAAAGCCTCAAATTCACAATGAATTAGACAAATAGCTGTTATTATATGCACACCCCAGAGGGAAAAAGAATTCAAAGGTTGCCAAAGACACTGGAGAAACGCAGGGATTTATCTCAGATGTATTGGCTGCTGGAATTTTTCATCATTAACTACATGGTTAAACACCTGTACACTTTCTTCTTCATTTGTTTTTTGTTTGATTGATTGATTGTTATTTTTTTCTAAATTATAAATCATCTGGAGGGCAACAAAGATATAAAGATTTAACTCAATCACTGCTTATTTCACCCAGCATGAAGCTAAAATGGGGACCCACTGGTACATATATGCACTGCCTACTTGTCAGTTGTGCTTATTTATCCTTGTTTTCTCTCCAGGCTATTCCAGTTCTGAGTTCTATTAAATAAAATAGGATCCTGGGCTGCATCAGGAGAAGTGTGGCCAGCAGGTCAAGGGAGGTGATCCTCCCCCTCTACTCAGCTCTGGTCAGACCCCACCTGGAGTACTGCCTCCAGTTCTGGAGCCCCTATTACAAGAGGGATATGGAGGTGCTGAAACATGCCCAGAGAAGGGCCACGAGGATGAGCAGAGGGCTGGAGCACCTCTCCTATGAGGACAGACTGAAGGAGTTGGGGCTGTTCAGTCTGGAGAAGAGAAGGCTCCCAGGTGACCTAATTGTGGCCTTCCAGTATCTGAAGGGGGACTACAAGAAGGCTGGGGAGAGACTTCTCAGGATCTCAGGTAGTGATAGGACTAGGGGGAATGGAATGAAGCTGGAGGTGGGGAGATTCAGGCTGGAGATGAGGAGGAAGTTCTTCCCCATGAGAGTGGTGAAGCCCTGGAATGGGTTGTCCAGGGAGGTGGTTGAGGCCCCATCCCTGGAGGTGTTTAAGACCAGACTGGATGAGGCTCTGGCCAGCCTGCTCTAGTGTGGGGTGTCCCTGCCCATGGCAGGGGGGTTGGAACTAGATGAATCCTTGTGGTCCCTTCCAACCCTGACTGATACTATGATACTATGAATTTGGGTCTTTGGTTTAACCAAGTCTCCACAAAGTAATTAATTGGGGGGGGAAATTACCCCAAAACCTCCAGTGAAGCTGTCCTGCTCAGTTTCATTACCTGGATGCCAGAATTAAAACCCACAAGATGCAAAACTCTGTGCATGATCCTCAAAGACATTAAAAACCTTAGGAAAGGTAAAGACAGCAATGTATGAGGAGGTCTTCTCAGAAGGGGATACCAAAACCAAAACAACCACCAGACAGCATAGCTGAAACAGCACAAACACTTGAACCTGTGTGCAGTCCCAAACTGGTGTTTGCTTTTTAAACTTCTCTTCAACACTCCAGCACTGAAAAGCAGCTGCTAACTTTCAGTGACCTTAGTGACAGCACTCGCATCTTTAGGGAACTGAGATTGATTTTCCACAGTTATCAGTGTAAAGACCTTTTGCATGGTAGTACACAATGATACCAAGGTCAGAGGATTTGAAGGCAGCAACTTTTACAGGGTTAGACTTCATCTGTTTGGCGCTTAAGGCTACCAATTACTGTTTGTCATTGTATGCCCAGAAAATCACCTGCAGTTTCAAAACAGATTAAGCAAAGTGGTCCCTTCAAGCTCCAGGGGGCAATTCTCTAAAGTGAAGTGCCAGATTCAAAAGAGTCTGGCAGGAGGCAATGCATAAATCAAAGCTAATAATGAATTACCAGTGCATTTAGTGCTGGGTTTGAAATCTTTGCATGGCGCAGCTGAGGCACATACTGTTCTCTGTTGGATATGGGTGCTTTTGGGGGATGGTTTAAACATACTGTGTACCTCCTCTCTGCCACCATCTTTACAACGTTTCTTTGAAATTCTGAGCCTATTCTACTGTAAAACTGGAGCATCATTCAGTCAGGCAAGACCATAGGAGAAGAAAAATCTTATATTGCGCTATACAAACCAGTGAAGAGGAAGCACTGCTCACACACAATATGATGAAACATCCCAGAACACATAGAAGCAGTTTACTCCATTACATTTCTGTCTCAAAGCACAACACATTGGGTTTGATATAATGCTGAGAATATGATTACTATAATATACTTTGAAAACGTAGCCCCATCTTCCCTTTACCTGCTTTATTGTGTACCAGGCTATCTCAAGGGATGAATTGCCTCACGCCTAATTGGAAACGCTGAGACCTTTCTATATCCTTTAAGGTGCTGAAGTCAAGATAGGAATAAATACCCTCAGGGCCTTTCTATTGTCAGTGGGAGGAAATTGCACTGAAAGAGATTCAGAAGGTGATTTATTGTATTCATGCTGCCATATGATGTAACCCACCATGGATTCAGCAGTTACGTGACTGAATACAAATGGATACATTAATTTACACATGAAATGTGGTTTCTGTAGTTTTATAAAGAGGATCTAATTTAATGCCTCCTGAAGATGTTGCTCTGGGTAAGATATTTATCCAAAGTGGTCCACTGCCCAGTGGAAGCCTTTTAATTCCAAAGTCTTAAAGCGTCACACAAATCCATGGAGATTTTTTTTAGTGTTTTTGTAAAATTAGTCTGCCATCTGGAAAAAAAAATAAATATGTAAATGGAGAGGCTGAGAACTGCTAATTATTTGAACCACTTAAATAGTGGGAAGTGCTGGGCTGTGTATTTAACAGTTTTTGCATTGTGCTAATCTCTGCTGGCAGCAGAGTCAATAAAAGCTCTACAGGGAGTCTGAACGCAGTGTGATTTTCCTAGCCAGATAAATCTTCCCCATCCCCACCATCCTTATTATCCTCCTGACAATGCATCTAGCAATTGGAATAAATGTGTAATGGAGAGCTGTGCTGCAGAGCTGAATTTGCTCGGAAAACGTTAGGCAGGAAATAGCCACAAGTGAAGGCTGAAGTTTTGTGTGAGCTGCATGTAGTTCCCGTTGCTCTGGGGGAAAGGGAGTCTCAACTAGAAAACAGGAATGCGCTGCAGTCAGGAAACTGACTTCCAAATACATTTCTGATTCCAATTCAGTAGCTGTAAGGCTTTCCTGGAGGGGTGGGGGGGTGGGGAAGAAAGAAGGAAATCCAATTGCTAACAGCTGTGGGATTGTCTCAGGTGTTCATTGCCTGTGCTCATCCCAATTGAAAACGAGAACAACAAAACCTGATCACAGGTATCATTTTTTCGATGAGAAGTGGAAATGAAATGGCAGAAACTAGAGGTAAGACAAACTGGATGAAAAAATAGCAATTTCTTCATAATCTTTCCTTGTAGGCTGCCAGATCTTGCCCCCAAGGCATTCACTAAGATGATGCCTATAAATACATAAATCAAACCAGGTCTTTTTCAGTCACTCAGCTGTCTCCTGGTGTTACATTCAGCCATCATATAAGTTTATTCTCATTACCTTTATAGCAAACTCTACCTTAAGCAGTTTCTTTTCTGACCCCACTTGGAGGAGCTTTGGAAAGCTCTACCAATCATTAGATGTTTAGAAAAATTCCAAATTCTGGCCTATTTTTATTTATCAATGATTGATACCAGTTTGTTTTTCTCCTAGAAAAGTCTCAGAGTCCAAATGACTCTTTCCCACCTTGAAGGAATATCATCTCGTGCTTTAACAGTGAGCCAGCATCAGTCCCACCCGTTTACAACTTACCTTTAAATCATTGTTCTGACTTATTAACTGTTGCTGTTCACAAGCAACAGTTGCCTTTTCTGTAAACTGCACAAACCAGTGAAGCAATTGGAGGCTCCTTTGAACTCCCAACCTGTGGTGGGCTGAAGTTTTCCCCAGCATTAACTTTGCCAGACCAACTCAGTTAGAAGCAGATGAAGCTGCATTTACAAGCAAGGACTACACTCTACAATGGAATGCAATGAGTATGTACCAAATATACAGGATTTACAATATTATACAGGTATTTACAATTCACAAATAACACAAAAAGCCCCCTGGTCAGAAACCAGGGAAGCTGTTCCACTGCCTCCCCCCATCCCCATCCCTCTGTCCCAAGAGAGGAAAGGAGCAGAGAGAATGAAGTGGGTTAGACTTAACTAAACAACTCAGCCAAGGCCAGCCAACAAGCACGTTAACCTCTTCTGAGTGAAGCAAAAACAGCAGAGAGTCAGAAGGGAAGAGAGAGAATTGTTATTATACAGCTACTCTTATTCCAGATATTTAGCCATTGAATTTGTTTAGAATTAGTTTAGGCTCAAGGTAAGGAGAAAGTTCTTCACAGAGAGAGTTGTGGGCCATTGGAAAAGACCTCAGAGATCGTCAACTCCATCCTATCACCCAACACCTCATGACTAACTAAACCATGGCACCAAGTGCCACGTCCAATCCCTTCTTCAACACCTCCAGGGACAGTGACTCCACCACCTCCCTGGGCAGCCCATTCCAATGGCAAATAACTCTTCCTGGGAAGAACTTCTGTTAAATCATTACAGCCCTGTGCCTGGATTAGACTAATTTATGAAAGAAGAAGTCTGCACCAAAAAGCCCAGAATACCAATGGAGAAGCAGTGAAGCTTCCAGTTGGTCAAGCTGTGAACTATGTTTTGATCTCTCATTACCCATAGATTCGTGCATCATTGCATCAACATTGTTAACCATCCTGAGTCTGTTAGATGACTTAGTCTCACTCAGACAATCAGTGAGTGTATTTTCATGTTTTATTTCCTTGTTACTTCCTTGGTAGACAATAGCAAATTGTGAGCATGAACTTTCAGCATGTAGGAAGCCCTAGCTAGCAGAAACCCAGGTAGTGTGTCTTAGCCATGCTTGCTAACACAACTACACCTGACTGGCTTTGGAGTCTGTCTTCTGATTTCCAACTACGTTTCAAATCACTTTCCAAGCCTCTGCCTAGTTCCAAGACACTTATGGCCTGAGCTCACAAAGCATACGTAACAAACAAACAGAAAAAGCCTCTCAATAAAGGTCAGAATAAAGTATTTGTTGATAGTCATATTCATCTGGTACTGTGGAACTCTGTAATCAGGTTAAAGCTCAGATGTACCAGAAACTGTTTTGCAATTGAATTTGCCCTGAGACTCAAAATTCTTTTATGGCTTTTTTCCTGACATACATAAATAAAATAGGATCCTGGGCTGCATCAGGAGAAGTGTGGCCAGCAGGTCAAGGGAGGTGATCCTCCCCCTCTACTCAGCTCTGGTCAGACCCCACCTGGAGTACTGCATCCAGTTCTAGAGCCCCTATTACAAGAGGGATATGGACATGCTGGAACATGTCCAGAGAAGGGCCACAAGGATGAGCAGAGGGCTGGAGCACCTCTCCTATGAGGACAGACTGAAGGAGTTGGGGCTGTTCAGTCTGCAGAAGAGAAGGCTCCGAGGTGACCTAATTGTGGCCTTCCAGTATCTGAAGGGTGCTACAAGAAGGCTGGGGAGGGACTTCTCAGGATATTAGGTAGTGATAGGACTAGGGAGAATGAAATGAAGCTGGAGGTGGGGAGATTCAGGCTGGATGTGAGGAGGAAGTTCTTCCCCATGAGAGTGGTGAAGCCCTGGAATGGGTTGTCCAGGGAGGTGGTTGAGGCCCCATCCCTGGACATGTTTAAGACCAGACTGGACGAGGCTCTGGCCAGCCTGATCTAGTGTGGGGTGTCCCTGCCCATGGCAGGGGGGTTGGAACTAGATAATCCTTGTGGTCCCTTCCAACCCTGACTGATACTATGATACTATGATACATTTAAAACACAGAGAAAAAACAAATGTTAAGAACTCCTCGGAAAGACACATGAAACAAGTTATGTCTTTGAATAATACTGCATTTCAACCAGACCTAGACTGCTAGATGCAGTTTTGGTTCCTGCATCCCAAAAGGGATGCTGGAGAAATATTAAGTGGTCAGAGGACAATCTGGATGATGAGAAATGTTACTCTAGAGGACATCCAAAGCTCCTGTCTGCTGGCTGAAGTGTTGTCTGTCCAGAATACCTTTATCTAAGTGGGCAGCTGATCCTGGACAGCACAGCAGCACCTTTGACTGTTCAAAGTCCCTGCAGAAGAAGTCATCGTTGGAAGGTCATGTATGAATCTGGTTGCTGCCTAGGAAAAGGGAAAAAGAAAAAAAAGAAGGAAAAAATAAAGAAGAAGAAAAAAAAAAGAGCTTCCCCCCCCTCCCCCTTTTTTATTATGTTTTGGGGGTTTAAATATTTAGTTCTTGAATCCTCTCCTCTCATTTCATTGATAGTATAGAGGGAATTTCTACTTCTTTTCTACTTTTAATGGGAGTGTCTGTTCCTCTTTTTTTGCCTTTCTGCTACAATAATGGGAAAAAGGTGCAAGTAGAGATAAGTGAGTGAAAAGGAGTAAGTCATATCGGTCAGCAGAGGCAGTTATCCTTTTCCTTGTGGGAAGTAGGAATTCTTGTCTTGAATGATTTATAAGCTAGGTTTCTCCATGACAAATATTTGCCTCCCATAATCTATTCAGCTTCTTTTTATTCCTTCAGTTGGTCTCTTCTCCCAGGCAACCAGCAGCACAGCAAGAGGACACAGTCTCAAGCTGCACCAGGGGAAGTTTAGACTCGAAGTGAGGAGAAAGTTCTTCACAGAGAGAGTTGTTAGCCATCAGAATGTGCTGCCCAGGGAGGTGGTGGAATTGCCATCCCTGGAGGTGTTCAAGCAGGGATTGGATATGGCACTTGAAGCCATGGTTTAGTAGTCATGAGGTGTTGGGTGATAGGTTGGACCTGATGATCTCTGAGGTCTTTTCCAACCTTATTGATTCTATGATTAGTTTTCATGTAAAAACCAAGAGCAACAAATCAGATTTGGTCTGTATATGCCCCCTCCCCCTTGCCTAGACCCAGCCCTCTTTCCAAGTTCCCAGGTTGTGTTATGTGTAGGAAAATGCAGCCAACAGCACAGGTTTGCATCAAAGGTCAGGATATTTTGGTTCACCAGCTGTAATGCTGCACTGCAAACTATCTCATTTGGTGAAATCACAGTACAATTAATTGCTACATTAAAGCAGAATTTGCATAGGGGTACTTATCACATTCCCATTAAAATCACATTAGTTCATCATGATTAACACTCCTTTACTGAGCACAAAACAAATTAATCTGTGGATGCTTTGTTACACCTGTGCCCAGGAAGGTGACTTGCAGAAGCAGATAGGGGACATACATTGTTTCTGTTCTGATATCATAGAATCAATAAGGTACTGTGTTCAGTTCTGGGCCTCTCAGTTTAAGAAGGACATTGAGACTCTTGAATGTATCCAGAGAAGGGCAACAAAGCTGGTGGGGGTTTGGAGCACAAGTCCTATGAGGAGAGGCTGAGGGAGCTGGGGTTACTTAGCCTGAGTAAGAGGAGGCTCAGGGGAGACCTTATTGCTCTCTACCACTACCTGAAGGGAGGTTGTAGCAAGGAGGGGATTGGTCTCTTCTCACAGGCAACCAGCACCAGAACAAGAGGACACAGTCTCAAGCTGTGCCAGGGGAACTTTAGGCTCGCAATGGGGAGAAAGTTCTTCATAGAGAGAGTCATTCGTCATTGGAATGTGCTGCCCAGGGAGGTGGTGGACTCACCATCCCTGGAGGTGTTCAAGAGGGGATTGGATGTGGCACTTGGTGCCATAATTTAGTAGTCCTGAGGTCTGTGGTGACAGGTTAGACTTGATGATCTTTGAGGTCTTTTCCAACCTTACTGATTCTATGATTCTATGAGATAATCTATGTGCTTCTGGCTGGCCTTGGCTAAATTTAATCCACTGCTTCTCTCTCTCCTCCTCTCTCTCTCTGGATGGGGATGTGGGAGGTGGAGGGTGGGGGAGGAGGGCAGTGAAGCAGCCTCCCTGGTCTCTTGACCATGGGGATTTTTGATGCTTTTTGCTAATTGTAAATGTCTGTATAATATTGCAACTCCTGTATATTTGGTACATATTCATTGCATTCCATCATAGAAGTGTAGATTTTGCTTGTAAATACAGCTTCATTTGCTTCTAACAGAGTTGGTCTGACAAAGTTAATGTTGGGGGAGAAAATTCATCCCACTACATGGGGGAATACTTTTGTGATATTAGGAATTACTACTACAAGAAGTGTTTTCCCCAGTACAAGAGAGATGTGGACTAGGGTGAGTGCAGCAAAGGTCCACAAAGCTATGGCTTGAAGCATCTGTCATGCCAAGAGAGTCTGAGTGAGCTGGGAATATTCAGCCTGGGAAAGACAATGGAGAACTTTTTGCTGTTGACAGTTACCTGATGTGAAGTTACAATGAAGATGGAGCCAGACTATTCTCAGGACAGAGTGATATTTCATGCTTCAGATAGGCGTTGGTCAAATAAGACTGTGCTAAATCTGACCCCCAAAAAGAACACAAAAAGCTCTGCTAGCAACTCATCATCCCAGAAGCCAGCCATCCTCTGCCAGAAATGTTTCTTTGATTCCATTCCTTTGTCCAAAGGGCTTTGAAGAAGGATAAGATTCTCTCACTATTTTTCATTTTGTTACCTACTTGCTGAAAAATTGTTCAAGGCTACTGGTGGTACAGTGGTGTTTCTTAGCTGAGTTATATTGCTCTTGCTTCAAACCAAAATACCAAAGATTAGTTAAAGGAAAAAAAAAGCAAAGCAAAACAAACTAACAAAAACCCCGACAAGAACACAACCAACCAAAAAAAAACTCCCCTAAAAATCCCCACACTGTGAGGCTGAAATAAGGAATACACACCTCTGCAGCTCGACACAGCAGGAAATCAATAAAGTTAAATAAAAGGTAGTTTGTTCACCTGCAGATTTTTTAGCTGCCTTACTGTTTCCTCGTGCACATTTTGCAGGAGATTTTTGAAGCTGGCAGGGGCTACAAAAGTCCATTGAAAAACATGCAAATGGCAGCGTTAGAATAAAAGGCATGGTTTATCTTCTCCCAATCATATGTTGAGGTATAGGGAGAGTGATTGGCCATTGGAATGGGTTGCCCAGGGAGGTGGTGGAGTCACCATCACTGGAGGTGTTTAGGAAGAGACTGGATGGGGTGCTTGGTGCCATGGTTTAGTTGGTTAGATGGTGTTGGGTGATAGGTTGGACTTGATGATCTGGAAGATCTTTTCCAACCTGGTTAATTCTGTTTTATTCCATTCCATTCTATTCCATTCCATTCCATTCCATTCCATTCCATTCCATTCCATTCCATTCCATTCTATTCTATTCTAATGGGGAAATCATGCTCAATTTATTCATGGCATGTACAGTTTGCAACAGTTCTTTGTATGGAATTAATTTAACCCTGTGTCTTCTTTAATACCAAAATAAATATCATATTTGCTTATAACTGTCACACAGTTGAAGCCCTACGAGGAGAGGCTAAGGGAGCTGGGGTTGCTCAGCCTGGAGAAGAGGAGGCTCAGGGGAGACCTTATTGCTGTCTACAAATACCTGAAGGGAGGTTGTAGCCAGGTGGGGATTGGTTGTTTAGATGGTGTTGGATGGTAGGTTGGACTCAATGATCTCAAAGGTCTTTTCCAACCTGGTTAATTCTATTCTATTCTATATTTTTCTCTATGTATCCATACTAAGCTATCATTTTTTTCTCTCTGTGTTACTTTACAGCTCAAGCAATGTCCACTCTTATTTAATCTAACAGCGTTTTTCTAGGTGATTTGGATGGGCTATATGTATTTCTTCAGTAAGCTTGTGGACAGAAATTGGAAGGAGGGTTGCTCAGACAGACTTCTAAGGACAGGCTAAGGGCTCATTTGGCTGAGCTCAGTTTGTTAGCTTGTGTTTTTGCACCGCTAGCTACTAATAGGCAGCAATGACATGACACAGAGAAGGAAAATCTCCACTTCATGGGATTGGCACAAACTGCTTGATAAGGAAATGGTGCAAAACAAGAGGCTCAGGTGCAGCTCAACGCACAGTCTGGAGAGAAATGGAAACTGTGATTGCTGTGCATTGGGCTGCATGGGCGCTGCTTGTGTATTTATCAGAATTGAGCCAGCTTTCTTCCCATTGCACCCCTTAGTATGCATTGGCCAGTAACAAAGCCCAGTGAAGCTGAGTGAATAAGCAGTTCCCCAATCAACTGCAAAAAAATATGGGAAAATGTAGTGTGGCCTTCAGTTATTTACTCAAAGAAGCATGCCTAGCTCTGATACTCTCTACCCTGCTAGCATTCTCAAGTATGAGGCAAAACCAGTGCCAGCCATTACAACAATAATAACTATCCCATGAAATTACTATTTATTTCAAAGATAGAGTTTATATTTAAGTGAATAGAATGGAATAGAACAGAACAGAATAGAATTAATCAGGTTGGAGAAGACCTTGGAGATCATTGAGTCCAACCTATCATCCAACACTATCTAATCAACTAAACCATGGCACCAAGTACCCCATCCAGTCTCTGCCTAAACAGAGTTGTTCACCATTGGAATGTGCTGCCCAGGGAGGTGGTGGAGTCACCATCCCTGGAGGTGTTCAAGAGGGGATTGGATGTGGCACTTGGTGCCATGGTTTAGACATGAGTTCTGTGGTGACAGGTTGGACTTGATGATCTTTGAGATCTCTTCCACCCTTGGTGATTCTGTGCTTCTGTGTGATTCTGTGACCTCCAGTGATGGTGACTCCACCACCTCCCTGGGCAGCACATTCCAATGGCAAATCCCTCTTTCTGTCAAGAATTTCTTCCTAACATCCAGCCTAAACCTCCCTTGGTGCAGCTTGAGACTGCGTCCTCTTGTTCTGGTGCTGGTTGCCTGGGAGAAGAGACCAACCCCCTCCTGGCTACAACCTCTCTTCAGGTAGTTGTAGAGAGCAATAAGGTCACCCCTGAGTCTCCTCTTCTCCAGGCTAAGCAACCCCAGCTCCCTCAGCCTCTCTTCATAGGGCTTGTGCTCCAAACCCCTCACCAGCTTTGTTGCCCTTCTCTGGACATGTTCCAGTGCCAAACTTCTTCCAAAATTTTGTTAGGAAAACAAATATCTGACTCTGGTTTATGCCACTGAAAATGTCCTTGCAGAAAGTGTATTATAATCCTAAAATATTGTGGCTCTATAACTCTAGCCACAGGATTTTATTTTAAACCAAAGCATGGTTACTGCAACAGGCTTGTCACATTATTCTCTGCTCCCTATGGGATGTGCTGTCAGACAAACAGTACACAGTAACAGATAAAGAACTGTCTCACCAACAACCACAAATAGCAGAGTGATAATATTTCATGAATAGCCAGAGTGGAAGCAATACATTTGACTGCTCATTATCTTAGCTTCCTTCTTAGAAATATGCCTCAGCCCTTAAAAAAAATACCACAACATATGAATGATCACAAAATATGACATGGTATCAAGCCTATTCTCCACAGAATAGTGTGCTGCCTGACAGCTAATGTGCTATGCTGCACTGTTGTTAGCTGTCTTGCTGCAATGCAGTGTGTTACATAGAGTTACTCTGGTGTATGCAACTCTGCCCTGCTCAGCCTCTGAACTGGCAGAGTAAATGCTGATTATCTTGAGGTGGGAGTAACAGCATCTTTCAGTATGAGCCTCAGCAGCAATCATAGAGTTAACAAAAGCTGTGACTGGCAGCCAAACTGCATACTGAGCACAATTATTTGAGCCATTAATTGGAGTATAGCATTTCCTCTTGAGATAGCAATGATTAAAATTTATGCTGATAGATAACTTTAGGGTAGGATTGAAAACAGAGATTCTTAAATGCACATGCAACTCACACCTTTGAGGGGAACTTGCTGATATGCCTGACTGTTTATCAGTCCTGTAACAAGGAGAAAAGAGAGCAGTGTCAATGTAAAACCAGCACTGTTTTCTAGGCAGTTCCTGTAAGATTTGTACTGCTCTCCACCTGCAGATGGTCTGAGCACCTTTTATGTAAAATCAGCAGGCATAATGAGGCATTATTAGACACACAGCAGGAGCCTCTGCCCTTGTTTTTCAGGGGAAAAACTCCACTTACTGAACTGATGAAGTATTAGAGTACATTGGCCCAGATATTCTGAGATGCTCAGATAACTAGCAGGTATTGATTCCAGCAAGCACTATGCATCTGGACACCAAGATACTTAATCACTGTCACTGTCCAGGCTCTCTTACTGTAAGAGATGTATACCACCATCTAATAAAGAATCTGATCTTGTCCATAACAGTAACATCAATACGACGAGCTAAGATTTTATGACCATCTAAGCTTAGTCCCTGTCAGCCACTGGTGCGAAGCAGCCTCTGTCCCTCCACAAAAGACAACCAAAAACTAGAGATGCCACAATTTGCATTGTTGATCTTGCCCTGTTCTTAAGCAGCTGTAATTTCAATTGCATCAGTACAAGCTCAGTAGTGGAGGCCTTGTCTGCGTTGGTAGTGCACGCTGTGCTGGCTATTGGGTGTGGGTGGACAAACCATGGGGCTGGAGGCAGTACAGTGTAGGTGGAAGACCTGGCCCTAGGCCACAGAGGAGACCACTCCTAGTCTGAAATACTGAGGTCATCATGGAAACTCCCTGGATTAACAAAGCAGTGGAACTGACAAATCACCATGCCATTGCCAAACTGCACACACATGCATAAAAAAATGCAGACATGCACATGGACCCACACAAGTTGCAGCAGTCAGCAGTCCTGGGCACACTTAATCTCCACTACTGCAGGATGAGGATCAGGAGATTATCCTTGTGCTGAAATTCAGTCCCCATTGAGAAAGAAGGGGAAAAAAAATGCTGAAGGCTATGAAACTGATATATTCCATCACCTTTTTCCAAGTTACATTTTGGACTCAAGCCTTTGTCCTGCAGCAGAGTTCTGAGTGAATGCAAGCACCCAAGGTCTTTGCTTTAGGTGCTGAAATCGCTGTATGGTTCTTAGGCTTGAGCAGCTAATGCCAGGAGGGAAGACACACATAATGCTGCAAGAACAGAGAAAGCTTCAATGAGCCTTTCCTGTAGGATATGCAGATCCTGGCAAGTCACGGCAAGGACTGCAGGCAGAAAAATGCTCTTAAAGACACTGCAACAAAAACCTACAGGGTGGTAATAAATTAACTATAAATGTTGGAGTCCACCTTATAAAATGTGATGACAACATGAGGGTTTGGCTCCTGAGTGTTTCCTTGCCTATGTGCATAACTGTCTGAGTGCTGCAGCATTGCACCACAATATGGTAAGGTCGCTAAGTGCATGGAAGAACAGCATCCCACACACATTTTCTATTTCTTTGCTTCTCCAAGAACCATGTGGCATCTTTCTGAGGCAGAAAGGACAACCCCATTTTTTTTTTAAGCTACACAAAAAGCTGGAGTGCCTCTTGAAGGTACAATATTCTACTTAGCAATAAGCTGAATATAATGTTTACTTGGCTCTTGTTGTATTTGTCTTCAAGAGGTTCTATCAATCATCTATTTCAACTTGATTTAGTCCATAGTGTAGTTTGAGGAACAAAACCTTCAAGGCATGGATGTGGATTTCTCCAGGCTCTGTCAGGAGAATGAGGCTGGTGAGAGGCCTTGAGCACAAGCCCTACGAGGAGAGGCTGAAAGTGCTGGGGTTGTTTAGCCTAGAGAAGAGGAGGCTCAGGGGAGACCTTATTGCTGTCTACAACTACCTGAAGGGAGGTTGTAGCCAGAAGGGGGTTGGTCTCTTCTCCCAGGCAACCAGCACCAGAACAAGAGGACACAGTCTCAAGCTAGGTCAAGGGAAGTTTAGACTCAAGGTGAGGAGAAGGTTCTTCACTGAGAGAGTTGTTAGCCATTGGAATGTGCTGACCAGGGAAGTGGTGGAGTCACCATCCCTGGAGGTGTTCAAGAGGGGGTTGGACGTGGCACTTGGTGCCATGGTTATTTATGAGGTCTGTGGTGATGTGTTGGACTTGATGATCTTTGAGGTCTCTTCCAACCTTGGTGATTCTGTGATTCTGTGTGATTCTGTGGTTAAATAAGGCAAAACACAATAGAATAGTCAAACATCACGTCTAGAAGAATTGTTAAAAGTTTGAAAAAAGCCAAGTTTGAAATACAGAGCAATAATTGTGAGTATGGATCATGAAAGAAATATTGAAGGCTCAGGATTTGCTTATTGCGGGGGACAGAAATTGTTGTTGTGTTCTACAAGAAACCTGAGGAATATAAAGTTAGGGCAATGTACCTGTGGTATTGTGGGACCTAGAGAAACAGGAAACCATTTGACCTTTAACACTTATTCTCACATCACTGAATGTCTGTGCCCATTAGACATCAATTACTACACTGAGCCAGAATCCATAGGCCAAATCTCACATGTAACAGCTTGCTGGTTTTTTCTACGGTCCAGCCTTACTGGAAAATAGATGTGGTGAATCTTCAAAAAGCACTAAACAATATATAAAATGTGTATAAAAAATGACCTTCCTGAGTTTCTGTTTGGTGCTTGGCAAAGGTATCTTACAGAGGTGCATCTCAGCCAGCCACTGGTTCCTGCTCTGTTTCTCTCTCCGTTATAGATTGTTCATCTTCTCCTCACATCGGCACGGCTATTCATCTCACATGTCATTAATGTTGTTGTCCTTGAGGTAGCAAGATGTGGGTAAACCCATGAAATATATAGTGCTTTCAGTCCCGGGAATCATTCCCTATTGTCTGGTGCAGAGGAAGTTGTGACACATCAGCACAGCTAGGGTATGGGACAGAAAAAAGTCTTTGATGAATGCCAAAGCTGCATAAAGGGCTTGACCCCAGAGTCACCCCATAGGATTTTAGCTTTGTTTTCCAGGAATTACTATCATTCTCAAGACAATTATTTGCACTGACTCATGAAACAAAAGCAGTACACAGATAAGGAAACTACTGTGACCTGAGTTTTCCATTTGTGTACAAAAGAGTAGAGTCAAATAGCAACAGCTTTCTCATGATTCAGTGTGAGAGCACATAGCATAGCTTCTCATAGACACACCACCTCCATGTGGGGCTCCCAGTGCCTTCACTGAGAATGTCTCTCTGCTCCCACTCAAGGAAACCAGGCAATTCCCTTATTCACCTGAGCTGCCCAGCCTCACATCTCAGCTTGGCTCATAGGCCATTTTGAGTCCCCAGGGTCCACTTAATCTAACCTTATTGCTGTCTACAACTCCCTGAAGGGAGGTTGTAGCCAGGTGGGGGTTGGTCTCTTCTCCGAGGCAACCAGCACCAGAACAAGAGGACACAGTCTCAAGCTGCACCAGGGGAGATTTAGGCTGGATGTTAGGAAGAAGTTCTTCACAGAAAGAGGGATTTGCCATTAGAATGTGCTGCCCAGGGAGGTGGTGGAGTCACCATCACTGGAAATGTTTAGGAAGAGACTGGATGGGGTGCTTGGTGCCATGGTTTAGTTGATTAGATAGTGTTGGATGATAGGTTGGACTTGGTGATCTCAAAGGTCTTTTCCAACCTGGTTAATTCCATTCCATTCCATTCCATTCCATTCCATTCCATTCCATTCCATTCCATTCCATTCCATTCCATTCCATTCCATTCCATTCCATTCCATTCCATTCCATTCCATTCCGTTCCGCTCTGCTCTGCTCTACTCTACTCTACTCTACACTATTCTATTCTATTCTATTCTGAGATGCCCCAGCCCATGGGCTGTGACTCCCCACAGCAGCCTTGGGTAGGGCAAGTTGAGGCACATATCTATGATGGGATCATTGAGCATCTCCCTGTCCTTGTGCCTCAGGATGAGTGGGGGGGACTGAGTCTCTGTGGGGTTGTTTGCTCTCCTTTGATGCCCCAGTAGCACCTGTTTGGGTGTGTAATTAGGCCCACCCTGTCCCTTGATCCAGGAGGCATCTCTGCGCACGGGAACCAATTTACCACCTAACGCAAAAACTATTAAACCATTTTCCTAAGGCTGTAATTACTTCCCTGCAAGCTTTGGTGTTTAGGTGTTTTGGAAAAGGTGCTCTATTTTTAGTTACTGCAATCTTGATTGAAAAAAAAAAAAATTAACCTAAATTTGAAAACACTCATCTGAAGCAAAGTAATTTAAATACTCATTCCTTAAAATGTGCTCTCTTGTTTCTTTGTAAGGAAACGATACTCCAGAGGAAGTGCATTTCCTGTGATACTGTGAGTGTTTCTGCCTACAGGACTGATAGGAAGTACCTAGGTGCCTGCAAACTTCACCCCTTGCATTAACCCTTCCAACCCTGAGCTGATTCCATGCTTCTAACCCCCTAACATGCCAAACTCACTGCCTGGGATCAAACTGACAAAAACGAATCCATTCTGACATAGCTCAGCTCCCGAGCAAATGGTGGTTGTATATTCTTTGAAGCTCATTTTAATAAGAATTTCTCCTTTTTATAATAATAAAGCAGAACGTGAAGCTGCTAGCAGCCATAATTTAGTTTCAGAAAGAGCTTTATTACAATTATCCAGCGAAGAAAGCTTTTTATTTAAACTGAAATGCTCTACTCCAGAGCTCATATCATAACACATTATGTCACCAGAGAGAAATAAAATACTTAGCCTTGCAAAGAGGAATGATTACAACGTGTGTGAATTGGTCATGTAACAAATGATAGGCTCCCAATGGTCTGAGGAAGTTCAGTTGCTTTTCTGAATAGCCAGGCTATTTTTAGAGGCTAAGATATATTATTTATATTGCAAAGAATAATTCTGAAAAGTTACTGAACCAAGACCCATTGAAGTCACAGATGAAAAATTATAAATTGATAAGGCAGTGCAACTTCAAAGAACACTTGGTCTGAGGAGTTTGTTTAGCCACTGAAATGTCCATAGCACAGCCTGCAGAAGAGGAGGCTCAGGGGAGACCTTATTGCTCTCTACAACTACCTGAAGGGAGGTAGTAGACAGGAGGGGGTTGGTCTTTTCTCCCAGGCAACAGAACATGAAGACACAGTCTCAAGCTGTGCCAGGGGAAGTTTAGGCTCGAGGTGAGGAGAAGGTTCTTCACAGAAAGAGTAATTCTCTATTGGAATGTGCTGCCCAGGGAGGTGGTGGAGTCACTGTACCAGGAGGTGTTCAAAAACGGGATTTGGTATGGCACTTGAAGCCGTGGTTTAATAATCATGAGGTGTTGGGTGATAGGGTGGACTTGACGATCTCTGAGGTCTTTTCCAACCTTATTGATTCTATGATGCTAGGATAAAAAATAACATCACCTCCAAATGCTTTAATTCTTTTTGTTATTTTTGTCCACAGGGTTCTTGCTTTGGATTTTTTTGTCATTGGAAGTCCTTTTACCTTATGCTTTAATCTTGGCAATTTCCATAACTGCACAGAATTAAGTTGTTGTAATATTTAGGGAGAGAATTGTTACAAACTCCAAGAAGAGCCTCAGTTTTAAGCGCTATCTATCTGTCTCCACTATTCTGCTCTGTGCCTTGAATTTTTCCTGGCACTACTGTATTTCTCTTTCACATTTCACAGTATCACAGTATCACCAAGGTTGGAAGAGACCTCAAAGATCATCAAGTCCAGCATGCCACCACAGACCTCATGACTAGACCATGGCATTTCTTATCATTTCTGCAATTAATCCATGAATATTATGGGAAGACTATTTTGTTACTTTCTCTTATGCTCAAGATGTTACTATGGGCAGAGGGGAGAGAACATTTTATACATGAAGACAAGAATTTCATAGTTAGGAGTGCTAACGTCTTAATAGTCTAACAGAACAAGAGGACACAGTCTCAAGCTGCATCAGGGGAGGTTTAGGCTGGATGTTAGGAAGAAGTTCTTCACAGAAAGAGCTGTTGGCCATTGGAATGTGGTGCCCAGGGAGGTGGTGGAGTCACCATCACTGGAGGTGTTTAAGAAGAGCCTGGATGGGGTGCTTGGTGCCATGGTTTAGTTGATTAGATGGTGTTGGATGATAGGTTGGACGTGCTTGGTGCCATGGGTTAGTTGTTTAGATGGGTTGGATTGGTTGAAGGGTTGGACGCAATGATCTTGAAGGTCTCTTCCAACCTGGTTTATTCTATATTTTATTCTATATTCTATATTCTATATTCAAAGATCTTTTCCAACCTGGTTCTATTCTATTCTATTCTATTCTATTCTATTCTATTCTATTCTATTCTATTCTATTCTATTCTATTCTATTCACTTAGTGGCAATGTTGTGTCCTAACAGTCCAAACAAATACAGAAAACTCCCAACATATGCTAAATATTTTATAGAGAAAAGTTTTTGTTGTATCTCTTCTTTTTTCTTGGTGTTATAATCCCCTTGATGGTGTTACACTCCCCACAGCATTGTTATTCTTGCTAATAATGAAGACAAACTCTATCTGGGGGTAACAGCATCCTGGAGTATACACATGGCGAAAGGCTGGGTGCAGAGAGGTCTTCCTCTTCTCCAGTGTAAGCTGGATTGTTATCTTTATTGTCTTGGGGTCCACATGAGGTTATTTTTATACAGTTTCTTCTCTTTTTCTCCTGATTAATTCCATGCATAGGTTTTTTTCTGTTTCCTTCATAACCTCAGAAAATTAATTTTGCCTGAACAAGATCAAGCAAATTTTCAGTCTCTCTGTGTTGTGCATATGATGAGTTATCCACATGCTACCTTTTTTGAGGTAAACCATACATCTTCATCATCTTTATCCTTACCTTTTTATTTTGGGGGGGGTGGGTAAGGCATGGATTTGTAGGATGCATGCTTTCTTTCCAGCCCCAAATCATTACTGGCGTTGCATTTATGTTCATATCTCACCTACTCTGCTCATTTTCCTTTCCTTCTCCCACCTCAGTTTTCTTAATTTAATTAAGAAATAAATTATATCATGATCTCATAAAACTACTGAATGTACTAACATTTAAGTAAATTATTCATGTGTTGCCTGACACTGAATAAAACACTTGGGCAACGCAGTGTTCCAGTACTAGGAACTTTCATTGCGCTATGCGATTTGTAATTGGCAACCATACTTCATGCAAGTTAGATATTGAGCTGAGGCCAGGATTGGTAACAGCAATTACTTCGAGGTCTGCTTTAGTGTTAGGGGGTTTTAAAGTATTTTTTGTATTTAATTTTGCAGTTCATTTTAAAAGATAAATATTCCTTATCACTGGTTTTGTGGGACACACAAAAGAGCCCTACGCCACAGCACCCCCATTGTTTAAAATACAAGCGGTTTGTGCCTGCTCTTTTCACTTGCATTCCAGTATTTATTTAGGCTGCTCTGCCTCCGTGCTAGAGCATTTTAGCAGATGTATATAGAATAAAATGAGCAATCAAAAATCCATTTTATATGGTCAGCAGGCTGCATGCAGTTTCAATTGAGCTGCGAGGTGTCTGGGTTAGGATTTGTTTTGCATAGTGCTCATATAGTGAGCACCCAGTTCCTGGCTAACAATACATGGCTGTTAAGTTCCACATCATCTGGTACAGTCTCATTCCAAAAATTTAGCACATGCCAAGGAAGCTGCAGATATTTAGGTTATGAAAGTTCCAGACACTTTAAAATTATTTTGCCTTGCTTTCACATCCTTTTGGTATTAGAGTCATGTGTCCTCATCACTAGTTCAATAAAAACAGGCTCAGGGGGAGCCATAAAACTTCCTGTAAATGATATGAAATACCTTTTGGTTCCACAAAATGTCATCTTTTAGTTCTGTGGTACTTAGGCTAGAAATGAAGAATGTGCATATCTCATAGGAAAGTGGGAATCACTCCCATTTTTGTGATGTTTCTGGCTTTAGCTCCATAAAAATGGGAACTGCAGGACCATTTTTATACACTGGTCATTATCATAAGACTGAATTGAATCCATCTTGCATCTCAGACAGGAATATATTTGAGGAGATAACACTATGGAGAGGGCAAACTCCTGCTATCTTTCTTGTTACTTGCCATTTTACACTGAGATGAGGATTTGTCACTACGGTTATGTGATGACTACAACATTTCTATCTCTAACATGCTACGAACACAGAATGGATCAACCACATCTACCAATTACCTATCCAATATATCTATTCTTGTAAGAAAAATCCTAAATCCTGCTATGCAGCCAGCTAGAGTCTGATCATGAGCATGTTCCCTGGAACAGTTTTGTTTCAGACCTGATCGTCCTCTCCCTGACCATATTCAGGTACAGTATGCAGATGGCACATGCCAGAAAGTGTTTCCAATGAATGGCCTGCATCAGGAATACTGTGACCAGCAGGGGCAGGGAGGTCATTCTGCCCCTGTACTCAGCACTGGTTAGGCCACACCTTGAGTCCTGTGTCCAGTTCTGGGCTCCTCAGCTTAAGAAGGACATTGAGACACTTGAAAGTGTCCAGAGAAGAGCAACAAGGCTGGTGAGAGGTCTCAAGCACAAGTCCTATAAAGAGAGGCTAAAGGATCTGGGGTTGTTTAGCCTGGAGAAGAGAAGGCTCAGCAGAGACCTTATTGATGTCTACAACTACCTGAAGGGAGGTTGTAGCCAGGTGAGGGTTGGTCTCTTCTCTCAGGCAATCAGCACCAGAACAAGAAGACAGAGTCTCAAGCTGTGCCAGGGGAAGTTTAGGCTGGATGTTAAGAAGAAATTCTTGACAGAAAGAGTGATTGGCCATTGGAATGTGCTGCCCATGGAGGTGGTGGAGTCACTGTCCCTGGAGGTGTTCAAGAGGAGATTGGACGTGGCACTTGAAGCCATGGTTTCGTTAGTCGTGAGGTGTTGGGTGACAGGTTGGACTTGATGATCTTTGAGGTCTTTTCCAACCTTATTGATTCTATGATCTATGATTCTGTGAAAGTGTATGAATGTATTCATAGGTGGGTGGGTACATGGATGGATGGATGGATGGATGGGGCCACCCTGTTCTGACACAGGAGAAAGTTTAGACAAATGGAGATGCGCCATGCCATGACCCTTCTCCTCTGGCCAAAGAACAGTCCCTGGACCATTTCATTAGTATCACAGAAACATCCAGAGTTTGACATCTCTCCTATTTAATACGTAACAGCCTCTACGTTCTTAATGTAGTTGAAAATCTTATTCCATTATTCTTCTCCACAAAAGAATAAATGTAGTATGTAGTAGATGCAGTCAGGACAAGCTCACACGCAGTCCTGCATTTTATTATTCCCCTTCTGTGTCTCACATATCTCAAGTATGGCCACATTACTTCTGTTTTGTTCCCATTGTCCTTTCTGCATGAGATGGCTGCACATGGGTCCCCAGAGCAGAAGCACAGAAGCAGCACACTGTGACTGGTGCTGTAGAAAAGTTGTCCTGGGCATCAGCCTGTGTGTTAGCTCTGCCCAGCAACATGGCTTGGCTTCAACTTCCCAGAAAGCTGACAAGCTGTGGAAATGCTTAACTTGCTTATTTTTCACCAATAACGAATAAGATCATGAAAGGAGAATATGTTGAATTGCTTCCCCTTGTTTACTGTGGAGATTGCTGTAAAGGATGTACAGAACATATGCATCTGCCTTGAGGTGATGTGTATAGTAGCAGATTTGTTGCAGTGTAAGTCAGCAGGAAATCATTCTCTGTATTTACAATTCTCCCCACTTATTTTTGTCAAGACCAGCTCCCAATCTGAGTCTCTTAACAGTTTACTTCTATCTACATAAATGCTTTCAATCACTATCATGACTATGGTGTCTCATAATGATTAGAAAGATTTATCCTTGCAGCATTCTCTGAAAGAGAGAAGCGCTGCTATCCAGATTGTACACTTGAGGAAATGAGGTGTAAAGGCCACTGAAGGTGTCCGTGATTAAGCTGTAAAATAATCCAGGCCCTCTGAGTCCCAGCTGCTGTCCCAGACCCTGGGAATGCTTGCTCCACCAGCACTCCATCACCCCTGTGAGAATACAGGGAACAATACAGAGTGAGAAATGCTTCTATCACCACTTTAATTTATATCAGAGCAATACGCAAAACGTAGATAAATTTATTCAACAATGCTCTCTTGGCAAAACCTGCACGCGGCAAAACATGTGCTTTGCTTGGCAGATCTTGTGTTAAATACAGCCACAAACTGATTTTGATCCAGTTGAATAATTCTCATTAAAGAAAAAATAAAAACCCCTCTGCCTTTTCCCATTTTTGAGCTGTCATCATTCTGTTGCCACACAAGCTTTGAAGCGTGATCTCTGTGAACCGGTAATGAATTCAGCAGAGCTTTTAAATACTTGCCTGAAGTCAGTGGGATAACCTGAGGTGAAAAAGCTGGTCAAGGTGAGCACCCTGAAGAACTGTAGGTTTCAGGGCCACCCTCCCAACATCCACTGAAATTGGCAGGAATCTGTTCACTGACGACAGTGGGATTTGATTCGAGTTCATTTCAACTTGCAAAATGCCTAAAATACATCAGCAGTAGAAAAAAGGAAATAATTCAACTCTTTTTACTCAAATTAGTCAGCTCACGAGGTACATTTTTGCAGTGCATGAACATACATCAGTGCATGAAGAAAGTTCTGTCCTCACTGTCTGAAAACCAGTGAAAACCCATGAAACCAGAAGTTCAGCTCAGGGACTGTGATACTGTGCTACAGACTGCAGAGGCGTCAAGGTGCTGCAGTCTGGAGCACTGCAGCAGGCTATGAGGAGGCTTAAGAGGCTTGAAATGATAAAGTGAGCTGTCGTTTCAAAAGATTTATCATATCAATTACAGAGAGCAAGAAAGCTTGGCCCAGACCAGCAAAATAGAAGACAAAGTGAAAGAAGGAAAAATAAGTGTCTGATTCAAAGGGATATGAATGATCAAACACATACAGCTATATGTCATAGGTTCACACTAATAATCAGAAATTACTTCAGGTGTTCTAGTTTGGGCTGGGATAGAGTTAATTTTCTTCATAGCAGCTCGTATGGTACTGTGTTTTGGGTTTCTGATGAAAATGGTGTTGATAATGCAGGGATGTTTTTGTTATTGCTGAGCAGTGCTTAAACAGTTAAGCTCATTTTTGCTTCTCACACTACCCCACCAGTGAGCAGGCTGGGGATGCACAAGGGGTTGAAAGTGGACACAGTTGGAACACCTGATCCCAGCTCACCAAAGGTATATTCCATACCACACAACATCATGCTTAGCATATAAAGCTAGGGGAAGAAGGAAAGGGGGAGATGTGAAGCAATCATATTTTCCTTCCCAAATAACCACTACATGTGATGGAGCCCTGGTCCCCTGGAGATGCTGAACACCTTACTGCCAATTAGAAGCAGTGAATGAATTCTTTGCTTTGGTTTGCTGATATGAGCAGCTTTTGATTTACCTATTAAAGTGTCTTTAGCTCAACCCAAAGTTTTCCCACTTTTTGTCTCTCCCATCCCACCAGGGAGGAGTGAGTGAGTGACTGTGTGGGGCTTAGATGCCAGTTGGAATTAAACCACAACGTCAGGTAATGCATTTAACAAGATCAAAATCTGTTTCTCTTCATCACACTTGCATTTTACTTTGTCCATATAAGTATAAGGGGGTAAATAACAAACCAAAACGCCAACCAACCAAAACCCTAGTAAAGCTCTGATTTGTTAAACTATAAATCTCTGTTGCCCAAGGAAGTGATTGAGTCACCATCCCTGAAGGTATTTAAAAGACATATAGATCTGGTGCTTAATGATATGGTTTAATGGTGGGTTTAGCAGTGTTAGGTTGACAGTCAGACTCCATGATCTCAAATATATTTTCCAACATAAATGATTCTATGAAGTGATCACCTTTCAACTGATGTTACTGTGCTTTCCCACGCTGCTCCACTCTGCTCAGGGCATTCCGTGGCAGCACACAGAGGAGCACACGGCAGTTGCCCATGTCTGTGACAGAGCATGTAGGGGAAGCTGTGGAGACAAGGGAAACAGCACAGACAGCGTTAGTCATCCTGGGAGGCAGGCAGAGGAAACAGGGCAGGAACAGAAACAAACAAGCAAATCCAGCTCAAGGCTGAGCTGCACCCAGAACAAAGGCCCAACTACAAAACAATTCATAGCACTGTAAACAAGAAAGGCAAAAACTCTGCACATGGAATGAGGAAAACAGCTGTGTCCATTGCCATGTTCTCACACCCTCCCAGCAAGTGACATCCCCTCAGTGGCATTTCACAAGCCTGTACTGAATTCCCCTGTGAAGGAGGTGGTGACCAGCCCTGAGGCTGCTCTACTTCCCAATCCACATCAGGACCTGTGCAAAACCTGGCAGAAGTGGGCATATATTGATGCATTTAACATGAATTTCAGTAGCTGTGCCAAGCTGGCTTGGGGCTCCACGTCCTCTATTTCCTATTATAACTCATATTAAATTCTAAATGGCATGAAGAAAACTTCATAGCATTCTGGGTATCCTGTGGGTTTTGATGATGAGTCATTAGAGTTTGAAAGGCAAAAGTTGTTTAGCTCGGAAGACATATGATAAAACTGCAGTCTGGACAGTGCAAAAATGTATTCCCCTCCAAACAGTGCACAAAGTCTTATCTGAATCCCAGTGAAAAAGACATTCAAATATGAAATTGCTCTCTTTCCAAGGCTAGGATTTTCCATGTCTGAAGAATCCATGTAATATCTCACATAATGAGGTGAACATATCCAAAGTACCAATACCCCTAATTAAGGACAAGCAGAAATTACTTAATACTGTCCTAGGTATTGAGTATTTAGCACTTAGCTGATTCTTCCAAAGTGCATGTAACTCAGCACTGTCAGAGATTCAGAGGACACAGTCTCAAGCTGCACCAGGGGAGGTTTAGGCTGGATGTTAGAAAGAAGTTCTTCATAGAAAGAGTGATTGGCCATTGGAATGGGCTGCCTAGGGAGGTAGTGGAGTCACCATCACTGGAGGTGTTTAGGAAGAGACTGGATGTGGCACTTAGTGCTATAGTTTAGTTGATTAGGTGGTGTTGGATGATAGGTTGGGCTCGATCTTGAGGGTCTTTTCCAACTTGGTTGATTCTATTCTATTCTATTCTATTCTATTCTATTCTATTCTATTCTATTCTATTCTATTCTATTCTATTCTATTCTATTCTATTCTATTCAACAGCCAGCAGACCTGATCCTGTTCACTCATTGCCATGTTCAAGGATGCTCACCTTCTGAGGTCATTGGACATTTCCCACTATCTTCATGGTGGCCAGATGTCACCACAGATCACAGACAGTGCTGCTTTGCTACAGAACCCGTATCAAGTTTAAGAGCAAGCCTGCAACATGTAGTCATGCAATCTTCACACCATCAACAAAAGTTCTTTGCAATTTCTACTTGGCTATTGTGTTTCAATGCTTTTGAAAAAAAATGAAAGTCATTTCAATTTCTTGCCTCAGCATAGCTTCCCCTTCTCCCTCAAATGGCACATTTTTCTTTATGCTCTGGAGAAGTATGTCTCACTTGCAGGGAATTAGGCACCTGTGCTATGGCAGATAAAGGTTTCAAGTCTCTCCAGAGGCATGTTGGACTGTGTATGCATCATTTTAGTCCTCAAGCCCTCTACCTAGCTACAGCCTGGCTTTACAATAGCCTAGTACCAAAACATACAGTAACACCCATCAGTTACTTCTGTTCATGTCTGTGCAGTCATTCCAACCCACCAATGATGTGTCCCTGCTGAGCTGCTTAGAGCTCTCACCGCAAGCTCAATGCCCTGCTAGTTACTTCTTTTGAGGGTAAACATTGTCAGTGCTCTTCCTATCCCCACAAAATACAGCCAAGTAAATGTTTTGGAGCATGTGCAATCCAAGGAGTAACTTGAGGCAAAAATTAGTAGAGATGGACAGTCTGCTTTACTTCTCTCTGGAAGGAAATGTAGGAGCATAGGTAGAGAGAGAGCCACGGATCATTCAAGTATGTCCCAAGCAGAGATGAAGGGAAAGGAGCAAGGGCGCAGACCACATTCATGGGCCACATTGGTAACTGCCTTTGAGGTCCTTCATAGTAAAGGGTTGACCCAGACCAAGCTCCAGCAGCAAAAGAGTATGCATTGACCAGGAATGCCAAATGCAGCTGGGTATCTGTCAGGTTTAATTGGTAGGGATTTGTGCGGCGTCCTCTCCTATTAACCATACCATGTTTAACTCAGTATTTTGTCTCTAATTCTTTCCTTGCATTATACACAATCCATGTGCTGGACTCTGGAGGTAGAAGGTTTTCCTGGTTGCCAGCAATAGCTGGTCACTGATTGATTCTGTCAAAAAAAATTACACCAAATAATCACAGTATCACAGAATGTTTGGGGTTAGAAAGCACCTTTAAAGGTCATCTAGTTTAACTCCCCTCCAGTAAGCAAATACACCTTTAATTAGGTCAGGTTGCTCACAACCTGCTCTTGAATACTTCCATGGATGTGGCATCTACTACCTCTCTGGGCAACCTGTACCAGTGTTTCACCATTCTCATTGTAAATAATTTTTTCTTATATGCAGACTAAGTCTATCCTCTCTCAGCTTAAGAGCATCGCCCTTTGTCCTGTCACAACAGGCCCTGCTAAATAACTGTCACTATCTTTCTTATAATCCTGTTTTAATTATTCAAAGGCCACAATAAGGTCTATTTGCACCTTGGGAAAATCACAAAGTCTTTCTTTCTATTTTATCATTCCTTCCAAGACAGTTTATTCCTTATTGTCCTCAGAGGCTTAGATTCTGATTCCACAAATGGAGATACAGCAGGACTTTCTATGACCTAAGAAGACCATCTTGAAGTTGTCTCTGCTAATATGTGAAATAAACAATATGACCAGAACTGAAATGGGAAAACCAATAGGGTAATCAGATACTGTTTAGTTTGATATCTTTCAATACTTGGTAAAGTTCATAACTCTTTTTTCTAATTAACAACAGGATCAGGGTACAATTTTTCTTCAGTGAAGCTTCTTCACTTACCACTCCACTGCATTTCTTTGTCTTTATTCAGAGACTCATTCAAAACCAAATTATGTTCCTTCTGAGAAATGCAGCACCTCAGGACAATTGATGTAATCACAGCTCTTGGCTCTTCTTGTGTTGCTTTGGCTGTTCACCAGCACTCTTTTTCTGATGAGTTAGACACAAGGTTTCTACATCCCTAACTTCTTTTGGTTTGCACTGATTTAGTATTCAGTGCACAGTTATGACAAAGACAAATATGTGGCTCTGCTCACTGTTAGCTGTGTCTGCACTGTGCTATTAATTTGAAGCAATACATTTTGTGTGCACAAAATATTCTGCTTACCTATCTTTGTTTACCATTGCATTACAACTTAACTGAACTCAGAATGTTTTTCTACATATTTTACATCATTGGCATTTCATGTCCTTCTACATATTGGTTCTTTCCCTTGGGAAATGAAATGCATAAAATGTTGGGCACTAGTTCTGCCTATTTCTGTAGAAGCAAAATCATCATTAATGAATAGAATAGAAAATAGAAAATGGAATGGAATGGAATGGAATGGAATGGAATGGAATGGAATGGAATGGAATGGAATGGAATGGAATGGAATGGAATGGAAGAATAGCATAGCATAGCATAGCATAGCATAGCATAGCATAGCATAGCATAGCATAGCATAGCATAGCATAGCATAGAATAAAATAGAATAGACCAGGTTGGAAAAGACCTTCGAGATCATCAAGCCCAACCTATCACCCAACACCATCTAATCAACTAAACCATGGCACTAAATGCCTCATCCAGTCTCCTCTTAAACACTCCCAGTGATGGTGACACCACCACCTCCCTGGGCAGCCCATTCCAAAGGCCAATCACTCTTTCTGGGAAGAACTTCCTAACATCCAGCCTAAACTTCCCTTGGCACAGCTTGAGACTGTGTCCTCTTGTTCTGTTGCTGGTTGTCTGAGAGAGGAGACCGACTCCCACCTGGCTACAACCTCCCTTCAGATAGTTGTAGACAGCAATAAGGTCTCCCCTGAGCCTCCTCTTCTCCAGGCTAAACAATCCCACCTCCCTCAGCCTCTCCTCATAGGGCTTGTGCTCCAGACCCCTCCCCAGCTTTGTTGCCCTTCTCTGGACACGTTCTAGCAACTCAAAATGCACTTGCTTTGGTTGCGCAGCCTTAACTCCATAAAACATTCCTGGCTAATAACATGCAGTATAAATTACCACAACAGTGATTATCTTGAAAAAAAATAAGGCCTTCAGAGTTGTCAATCCCCTGTAATGTAAGAGGCAACGACATGACATTTTTAAAAGCTATCCTGTTTTTGCCAGCTTCCTGATGCCAGAAACATCCAAATGCTGGAGAAACTGCTTCAAGGGAGAAAATGAAACTCTGGGTTGAATGACAAGTGATCAGGAGGACACATTAAAAAGCCAAACAAAGTGGAAGAAAGTGCAGATGACAGAATTGATAGGTCCAGCAGCAGCAGGCAGAAATGGCCTTGCAGCTGACAGCCACATGAGCTGGGAGAGCAGCAAGCAAAGATAAATTAAGATTCAGCTGAAGAGATTGGCTTGTCTCAGATGCACTCATGTATTACAATTCAGATCAGTGTGGATCAGCAAGTGTTAGCACAAAGGATATTTTATTCTGCTTTTGAGCAGTAAAGCTCTGTTGGAAGGATCCTCTTTTGACCTGTGTTAGTACCTATCCTGGCACTGTGGGGTGGTGATGGGTGGGACAGGTATTCCTTGAAGTTACTGCATCAGCAATTACTGTGGGGATGACATGTTATACTTCATGGACTTTCTCAGTCCCCAATCCTGGCAGGGCTAGTAGCCTACAAGCCAGTCCTTTCTGCATGGACTGTATAAATAAACTCTTTTCCATAGACCCATTCCCCACAATTTCTCTTGCCCATGTTGCAGGACAGAAGGGAATAACTGCTCCCTGCTATTCTTCCTGCCTACAACAAAAAGCATGACATTTTGCAGCTCTAGGTAACCTTCATTAGGAAGAGGCCCTCCAGGCTTTGGGTTTTTTTTTGCAAGTGGTGAGAGTCACCTTATTTGATTTTAGATATCTGAATTTAGAATCTGATCTAGTTTAATTACCTAAGACCTCTGTAAGAGATAAAAATAACTTCATGGACTGACACCAGGCTTGATCTTGACTGACTTAGTGGTTTGTGCCATGATACTACTACAAGGTTTTCCAGATCATCCCCAGGTCAGGGGGCCTACAGGAAGGCTGGGGAAGGACTTCTCAGGATCTCAGGTAGTGATAGGACTAGGGGGAATGGAATGAA
>NW_027142353.1:60588538-60625513 GCF_026170545.1 Melanerpes formicivorus
TATCACCCAACACCTCATGACTAACTAAACCATGGCTCCAAGTGCCACATCCAATTCCCTCTTGAACACCTCCAGGGACAGTGACTCCCTCACCTCCCTGGGCAGCACATTCCAAAGGCCAACAACTCTTTCTGTGAAGAACTTCTTCCTAACATCCTGTCTTAACCTCCCCTGGTGCAGCTTGAGACTGTGTCCTCTTGTTCTGGTGCTGGTTGCCTGGCAGAACAGACCAACCCCCCCACCTGGCTACAACCTCCCTTCAGGTATAAGGTCCTTCAGCAATAAGGTCACTCCTGAGCCTCCTCTTCTCCAGGTTAAGCAACCCCAGCTCCGTTAGCCTCTCCTCATAGGGCTTATGCTCAAGGCCTCTCCCCAGCCTCATTGCCCTTCTCTGGACACATTCAAGTGTCTCAATATCCTTCTTTCCTAAACTGAGGGGCCCAGAACTGGACACAGGACTCAAGGTGTGTCCTAACCAGTGCAGAGTCCAGGGACAGAATGACCTCCCTGCTCCTGCTGGTCACACTATTCCTCATACAGGCCAGGATGCCACTGGCCTTCTTGGCCACCTGGACACACTGCTGACTCGTGTTCAGCCTGCTATCGACCAGTAGTCCCTTTCTTCCTGGGACTCATGCAGTTATGACTCAAAACACAGCCTGCAATGCTATTTAATAACTTTTACTATAGAGCACTGCAGCACATGCTTATGAGATGATCTGGAAAGTATATAATATGAAGTATTTGTTGAGCAGAAAAGGAGAGCACGATATGGCGATATTCCTACTGATTTTTCACTGAGAGCTACACTATGAGATCAGAAGGAAACTAGAGAAAAAAAAAAAAGAAAAGAGAGACTTTCTCTTTTATGGCTAATTCTGTTACCTGCCAGCAGAAATAACAGAAGCCCTGGTCACCCCATTCTTCCTCCCACCTGTACAAGGGACTTTAAAGCAATAAATACTCCTGGAAAACACAAATAGAAATGTGAGTTTGGAAGCACTATGCAGTCTTCAGCAGGATGCTTTGCCTTACATATTTTGATGTAACTTTAAAGGCATCATAATATTTTGTGTTTGCTAGGAAGGTTTTATTCCAGAAGCTCAAAGCCCATTATAAACAGGACCAACGCTTCACGGTAGGCTGGATAATTATATATTGGCATTACTATTTCACAGACTAGCAAAAGAAGTCAACACCTTGCACAGTCACATAGATAGTCGAGACAGGAGAGCCACCCTGTGTATTTTGAGCAGTGATTCAGAGAAATGCCTCAGTAGATGCTTCAGCTGCTGAATGTGCTTCATGCCAACGAATATTGGCAAGATGCACCTCCGCTCACTGAACCTAAATAGCAGGCTCCTTCCAAGCCTCAGGACTGTCACAGATCCTTTTCTCAGATGTGATGCAGATGTCACAAAAAAGCAGTTTCATCTCTCAAATGCTGTTTCTGCTGCATATAATTCTCCTTAATGACGTGTCAGGCACAGTTACATCCTGAGGTCCCCAGACAACACCGAGCGTGCCACTCACAGCCACACAAAAGAGAAGGGAAAGTTACATGTCTGCAGATAGACAGTTAATTACTGCCATTTACATTTCACCCCCACAATCAACAGACTACAACTAAGATAATGCAATTTCAAAATGTGTTTGCATGTTTTAACATAAAGCAAATATAAAAGGGATGCCTAATTAGGCAAGAGGCTGGGGCTGCATGGGTGGTTCGATCTCTTCTCATGCCATTAGAAGGTATTGAATAACCTCATCACAGAAACTGGTAGGTCACTTTTTAGTGTTCTTAATAACTATGTAAGAGATAGTCCTTAATGAACATAATACACCCCTCCCTGGGAGCATGTTGAAGCCTGTTGTACTCGTACTGAACTCTAAGGACAGTGGTCAATTAAGATTCAAAAATGACTCATCCAAAAAAGCACACAAAATGTATGTTTGTGATTCAGTCTTTATTGTGGTAATGTTTATGAGGGATTCATTAGGGTAATTGTAAACCACTAAGTAAACATATATTCTAGAGCTGTGTAAGATTCTATTCTAGATTGTATGCTGGACAAGGGGGCTGCAAAATGCAGGTCAAAGACACATTGAAATCATTTACATGTTCTAACATTTTGTATTGGGAAAGCTCTTAAATGATTTTTGTCAAACTTCAGGCAATGTTGTGGTTTTTTTCTAGGTATATTATTGTGGGATACTATAGGCATGGGATTCCTTGTAGCTGCACTGGTTAAGCCACACCTTGAGTCCTGTGTCCAGTTCTGGGCCCCTCAATTTAAGAAGAATATTGAGACTCTTGAACATGTCCACAGAAGGGCAACAAGGTTGAGGAGAGGCTTTGACCACAAGCCCTATGAGGTGAGGCTGAGGGAGCTGGGGTTGTTTAGCCTGGAGAAGAGGAGGCTCAGGGGTGACCTTATTGCTGTCTACAGCTACCTGAAGGGAAGGTGTAGCCAGGTGGGGGTTGGTCTGTTCTGCCAGGCAACCAGCACCAGAACAAGAGGACACAGTCTCAAACTACACCAGGGGAAGTTTAGGGTTGAGGTGAGGAGAAAGTTCTTCACAGAAAGAGTTATTAGCCATTGGAATGTGCTGCCTAGGGAGGTGGTGGAGTCACCGTCCCTGGAGGTGTTAAAAAAGGGATTGGACGTGGCACTTGGTGCCATGGTTTAGTAGTCACGAGGTGTTGGGTGACAGGTTGGACTTGACGATCTTTAAGGTCTTTTCCAACCTTACTGATTCTATGACTCATGGTTATAGCTCTTATAGATGCTGAGTTCTGACATGTACATGCTGAAGTAGCTGAATAATAGTTTTCTTTGTAAAAAGGGCTGTAATCTGTCCGAGTCTCTCTATTCTGTTATGGCCACTTAATATCTCTCATCCTAGATAGCTACATTGGTTTGGAAATGTTACAGAGTCTTGTGGCCCAGACCATGTCTTCAGTACCCATAATTAGTTCTTCAGCTTCTCCTTTGCCTGGCTATTAAAGACTGTCTATCAAAACACCAATGGATTTTAAAAGAGCTTTAGATGTTTGGCACATTTCAAAATGTCAGGCTACTTTTATTTAAATACTACTTAGATACTGCAGTATCTGGTACTAATTTAAATTCACAATACTCTGAAGAATATGGCTTTGCTTACCTTGATTTACTGAAGAATATCCAAAGCCAACCAAAAAGTATGGCTAGCTGTTAGTTTTCTGATACACATAGCTAAAAATGACATTTACATCTTTCCTTAACCACTCTTCCAGCCTAAATCTTCCTTGCAGCCTTCTTTGTCAATCAAACCTGATCCATCTATCATTCTGAAAGATCAGTGCTATATGCTGTGTAGGAGGCTTGCCTGCTGACAATGTGCATACCGAGTACCACTTTAAACAGCAGAACAAATTCTCTGCTGACTGTATTCATGGAGTGACTAATAAGTCATCTGAGTAAGTGTCAATATCCTAAATACAGATATGTATTTGCTTTAGACTTCTCATAATCAGTGAAGAAATTAGCATCTCTAGTGTTTCTGTGATGGATTTTATCCTGAGCAGATGTCGAGAATGGACTAGATGAGGCACACCACGGATTATCATTTCCCTCCTGTCATTATGAAAACACTAGAGAGACAAACTCAGCTGTAGCTGTTAATAGTAGGAATGCCTACAGCTAGGTAAGATGAATCTCTCCTTTGTTTCTGATAAATGATTTTGAAAACCCCAGGCAGCTCTCCTGCAATGAATTAAACCTTGCAGGAAAGAGTTCAGCTGTCTAAGAAGGAGCTCCTTTGATCATCTCCCTTTTAATAGATAACAATGAATATTCAAATAAAGACAGAGTGCTCTGTGTATAGCAACGTTATAAATACACAGAGAATGTGCTGGAGCATTTTGGAACAGGAGGACCATAATCAGTACCTATTTTGGGTAGTGCTGCAAATTCTCTTGGAAAATATTTGTGGTCATCACAGACACACTTGACCAAATAACCTACCACCAATATCATCACTTTTGATCACAAAATATTTACAGGAGGACAGAAATAGGTTAACACAGGAGCTCCTGCATGAAATCACAGAATCACAGAATCACCAAGGTTGGAAGAGACCTCAAAGATCATCAAGTCCAACCTGTCACCACAGACCTCATGACTACTAAACCATGGCACCAAGTGCCACGTCAAGTCCCCTCTTGAACACCTCCAGGGATGGTGACTCCACCACCTCCCTGGGCAGCACATTCCAATGGCTAAGAACTCTCTCAGTGAAGACCTTCCTCCTCACCTTGAGCCTAAACCTCCCCTGGTGCAGCTTGAGACTGTGTCCTCGTGTTCTGGTACTGGTTGCCTGGGAGAAGAGACCAACCCCCTCCTGGCTACAACCACCCTTCAAATAGTCTGGTAAGTGCAAGTCAGCCTAAATATTTTGCATGATCTCTTAATAGTCTCAAAGACTCTGGTGTTTAAGAAATATGAATTAAGACTACACCTTCTGAGGAAACTCTTTAAGGAAACAAATCCAGCTTTTGAGTATTTGTGACTGCATTTGGTTCTTGAGTTTACACCTTTGCAATAATAAAAGAAAATTGCATACACAGGAAAAAACAACACATATGTAATCATTTGCTTCCATCAGGTAGTCCTTTTACAACAATTCAGAATTATTTAAACTCCTCAGGCCTAAATAGCTGAACCACCTTCTTTTATTTTTATTTTTTTTTCTCATGGAATCAGACTGACCATGGACTCAGGTGTTTTGGTAAGCATTTAATATGCATTTTGCTGCTATAAGATCATAAGATCTGCACATTGGCCACAACAACCCCATGCAGTGCTACAGGCTGGGGGCAGAGTGGCTGGAGAGCGGCCAGGCAGAAAGGGACCTGGGGGGTACTGGTTGAGACTAGGTTGAACATGAGCCAGCGGTGTGCCCAGGTGGCCAAGAAGGCCAATGGCATCCTGGTCTGTATCAGGAATAATGTGGCCAGTAGGAGCAGGGAGGTCATTGTGCCCCTGTACGCAGCACTGGTTAGGCCACACCTTGAGTACTGTGTCCAGTTCTGGGACTCTCAGTTTAGGAAAGATGTTGAGTTGCTGGAACGAGTCCAGAGAAGGGCAACAAAGCTGTGGAAGGGTTTGGAGCACAAGCCCTGTAAGGAGAGGCTAACGGAGCTGGGGTTGCTCAGGCTGAAGAGGAGTCTCAGAGGAGACCTTCTTGCTCTCTACAACTACCTGAAGAGAGGTTGTAGCCAGGTGGGGGTTGGTCTCTTCTCTCAGACAACCAGCAACAGAACAAGAGGACGCAGACTCAAGTTGTGCTAAGGGAGGTTTAGGCTGGATGTTAGGAAGAAGTTCTTCACAGAAAGAGTGATTGGCCATTGGAATGTGCTGCCCAGGGAGGTGGTGGAGTCAACATCACTGGAGGTGTTTAAGAAGAGACTGGATGAGGCACTTGGTGCTATGATTTAATTGACTAGATGGTGTTGGGTGATAGGTTGGACTCAATGATCTCAAAGGTCTTTTCCAACCTGGTTAATTCTATTCTATTCTATTCTATTCTATTCTATTCTATTCTATTCTATTCTATTCTATTCTATTCTATTCTATTCCATTCCATTCCATTCCATTCCATTCTATTGCATTCCATTTCATTCCATTCCATTCCATTCCATTCTAAATGTAACGCATCCAGCGCTGTGACAGCAGCCAAGTCAGGAAGAGTAGAAATTCATTTATGCAATGAAACTTTTTATTGTATTCATATAAACATCATTGTTTGGTGCTCACAACCTCTTTGTGCAATATGAGAATCTATTCTGTTTTTCTGAAGCAGATGTGAAACTTGGTCAATGAAGTTACAGCCAATGGCATTATGAGAACATTCCCCAAACCTTGAAGGCATCTCACAAACTAGCTTTTACCTTGGTATGACTACAACACAGACAGCAATAGGATGCAAGTAAACATAATGCAAATGTGTGCATGCAAATTGAACTTTTATTATATAATAAACTGCTTAGTTCTTGACAATATTGATGCTGGAGGGAATGTTTGGGAATATGCTATCCATTAACATATGTGAAGCTTACAGAATTGGTTCCCAAACACATAATCTGTGTATATTCTTCTGAAGAAAAATTCCTCACATGCACAGATTTTAGTTACTGGCAGTGACTAAAGCAAGGGCAGTAAAAAAAGAGTTACAGAGCTGAGTGTGGTTTACAGGCTTTATTTAAGAGTGCCTGATGTGGCTTGCTGAAATAATCAAAGCTATCTGCTGACCTGGACCTTCAAAAAACCTTGTTGGTGTTGTGTAAGAGTTAATGTGGACTCAAGACACACTTAATGAGAGGCAAGAAAATACAGGCAGGGTTTTGAATGTTCTGAAAGAGAATTCTAGTGCTAGTAAGCAATCAACATTTCTATATCTTCATATAAGAACTGAATTTTAATTTTAATGACTGTTGAGTTATTATCATACTGTAACAGTCTGTTCCACAGATATCACAAGAGAGCTGTCTATCTCAAGACTGAACAATTTTTTCTTGGCTAGGACAGTCTTATCAAAATGCTCTGAAATCCAGGCTGGCTTGTTGCACTATCATGAAATCCATAAAGAAATGCTCAGATCTTTAGATATTTCCATCATCATTGGAGGTGTTCAGGAGGAGACTTGATGGGGTGCTTGGTGCCATGGTTTAGTTGTTTAGGTGGGTTGGATTGGTTGATAGGTTGGATGCAATGATCTTGAAGGTCACTTCCAACCTGGTTTATTCTATTCTATCTGTGACAACACAGCAACTTCCAGGAGTTTTCAAGCTGTACAAATGGTTCTTGTTTTTCTGCATTTTATCCACTGTGGCATTAAGATTCCAGGTGTGCCTTTTCCACAAGAGCATCACTCAGCCCAGGATGTCCGAGAGAAGACCAAGCAAGCTACTGTCAGAGTCTCCTTTCTCTTGAAGTCTTTCATGTTGTTTGCAAAGTCCAGAGATGCCACATTCAACAGCATCAATCAGACAGAGAAGATAATGTAGTTATGTAGTTGACAAGTTGCTGCCTGAATTATTTAGCCATCTTTCCAGGCTGTCATGAAGATGTTGATCCCTATTTGTCCCAGCTTGTCTAAAATGGCAACAGGCTTCTCAGATCATACACCTGCTTGACAATCACATCAACATGAGGATACTGAGCATATAAATCTATGAACTGACATATGTCTTCACAGTCTTTATATCCCTATAACCAGGGCTTTTACAGACAGAGCATTCACCTCTGCATATATACTTATGGTCAGGCTAATCATGTAATTCATCAGCTTTGACACAAAACTATGGACTTGCCATAAAAAGTTTCCTCTTTTGGTCTCAGCAATAAACTTTTGTAAGAGCCATAGTATCATAGTATCAGTCAGGGTTGGAAGGGACCACAAGGATCATCTAGTTCCAACCCCCATGCCATGGGCAGGGACATCCCACACTAGATCGGGCTGGCCAGAGCCTTGTCCAGCCTGGTCTTAAACACCTCCAGGGACAGGGCCTCAACCACCTCCCTGGACAACCCATTCCAGGGCTTCACCACTCTCACGGTGAAGAACTTTCTCCTCACATCCAGCCTGAATCTCTCCACCTTTAGCTCATTCCATTCCCCCTAGTCCTATCACTACTTGAGGCTGTTTGAGTCTATGATACCTAATACAATTTATCCTTCTTATTTAAGCAGCTGTTGTATCACTTAAACTAGGAATTTGATCAGGGTGGGAGGAGAACATCTTATATAGTTTGTTGTTCCTCCTAATATAATCACTCTTGGAAAGTGTTTCAGAAGCAGATGCAGCAGCTGTCAGCTTCAGACCAGCTCTTTATGATTTCCCACCATGTCATTTTATTCTGAAACTAACCTCAGCATTTGCTTTGCAGCTGTTAGGCAATATTTGAGTTGACTTTTGGATGCAGCTTTGTGTTAAGTCCTGTGAGTAACCCATCCAACAGTAATAATCACACATGCCAGAGGTTATTCTAACACAGCTTATATTGCTAAGAGAGCTTTGAAAAATCCTTAGTTGCATTTAAGATCCCTTTCTGATGTTCAGCTGCTGGAAAATATATCCAAGTTCACAAAGGACCATAGAGTGCTGCTGTTGGTACTGTTCATTCCATGAGGTCAGGAAGTTGCATCCTGACTAGCACCAGAAGAAGAGGACACAGTCTCAAGCTGTGCCAGGGGAAGTTTAGGCTCAAGGTGAGGAGAAAGTTCTTTACTGAGAGAGTTATTGGCCATTGGAATGGGCTACCCAGAGGGGAGTGGTGGAGTCACTGTCCCTGGAGGTGCTCAAAAAGGGATTGGACATGGCACTTGAAGGCATAGTTCAGTAGTCATGAGGTGTTGGTTGATAGGTTGGACTTGATGATCTCCGAGGTCTTTTCCAACCTTATTGATTCTATGATTCTACGATTTTCAAAACCTATCTGGAGACATTCATGTGTAGGCTGATCTAGGTGAAACTGCTTTAGCACTTGATAATTTCTGGAGGTCCCTCCCAACTCCTACCATTTGTGATCTGTGACTTACATGTGCACCCAAATAACAGAATAATGACCTTTCACGATGGAACTGATGAGGTCACTGAGCTCAGGGCAGTAGCTTTCAATTTCCTCTGTAAAGTCCATCATAGGTGTCATACATGCCCATCCAATGATCATGTAGAAAGAAGAAAACACATGCTTCAGGCAATAATTTCTGCTTCTCATTAGGTTGCTAAGTTTAGCAGGAATCTTAGCAGGAATATATGACAAAGCTAACATCAACTAGATGTCATTTCTCTGCAGAACAGACTTTTCATGAGCTGGTTATATACCACACTATACTACATCATACTGTACTCTATTCTTTTGAATATATGCACTCTATTATATATCCTGCTCTCAATTCCATTCTATCTTTACAGTTCATTTTAAAATTATACCTCATTCTCCTAAGCATAAAAAGTAAGGAATGCAGTTTTTTAGTAAAGGTCTAAAAGCAGGGGAGTTTTTTTTTCAGAAAAGATGGTAATGCATATAAGTTGATGTTATCTGACAAGACTTTCTGAATTATTGCTTACTGCAGTCTACAGCCAAGGGAGTTTTTACCCATGCAGTCATGTTTCGTTTGGTTGTTTGGTTGTTTTTCTTTTCAAATAGTGGTCACTGAAATAAACACAGCAAAAGAACAGGAAAATTGCAAACTATGTGTCACTGAAATTTAAGATGGGATGGAATGGAATGGAATGGAATGGAATGGAATGGAATGGAATGGAATGGAATGGAATGGAGTGGAGTGGAGGGGAGCGGAATGGAACAGAACAGAACAGAACAGAACAGAACAGAACAGAACAGAACAGAACAGAATAGAATAGAATAGAATAGAATAGAATAGAATAGAATAGAATAGAATAGAATAGAATAGACCAGACCAGGTTGGAAGAGACCTTCAAGATCATCATATCCAACCTAAGAATATAAAGATCCCAGAAAAGCAGAAGACAGTAGAATAAGAATTAAGCAGCTGGAGATTCAGAGTAGCATCAGGCAAAGGAGACAAAATAATAAAGGACAACAGCAGTAGTGAGCAGTAATGCAATGTTAATCAGTAACATTTCCTTATGAAGATTCACTAAGAGCTCTCACATCAACTTAAAATTAGTACTGGAGGGCAAAGGGCCAGTAACAACCCCCACTGCATGGGGTTGTTGTGCCAATGTGTAGAACTCGGCACTTAGATGTGTTGGAGAGAAACAATCAAAACTGTGTCGTAGAGCATGCCTGTCAGCACTGGCTGTGTGTCCTAGTTTCCACAGGAAAGAAAGGAGGAATAGAATAGAATAGAATAGAATAGAATAGAATAGAATAGAATAGAATAGAATAGAATAGAATAGAATAGAATAGAATACAATACAATACAATACAATACAATACAATACAATACAATACAATACAATACAATACAGCAGAAAAGACCTTCAAGATCATCAAGTGCAACCTATCATCCAACACCATCTAATCAACTAAAGCATGGTACCAAGCACCTCATCCAGTCTCTTCCTAAACACAAAAGGGGAAAGGATCTGTGTTATTGGAATATATGTTTTACTTCTGATGCTTATGACTTTCTAGCCACACTCTCCCTTTAAACCATCACTGCAAGCATTATCCAGTCAACAGTTTGCATTTGCATTGATCAGTTGACACAGCCTATTCTCAGGAGAATTAATCACTAAATTGCATCCTAAGAGATAGAGGAACAGCAAGCTCTGTGTTAATTTTATGCCATTCTTAATTTTCCTATCTCCTAGGTGCTACAGACTGTGCACATGAGAGTATTCATGCATCACTTAGTAATGAGATCTATTTGAGCTGCAGAAACTTCTTTCTCATTTTCTGTATTCAACTGGTGTGAGATCTGCGAAATGCCAGATGATTGCTGCACAGCCAGCTCTGCCTGTGAATGTATAAGCATGGCCCATCAAAATCAAAGCAAGTTTCTTTGGTTCAGAAAAAAAATGGTTCATTCTGATTTCTTTTCTTTTTTTCACCAGTGTAAATTGACAGTAATTCCAGGGAAACTGGCACACCATGAAATCAAAATTCACATCCCGAAAACCCACATCAGGCTATAGTTTATAATCGCTAACTGCAGGTTCAAACTGACCTATATAATGAAAACAAAATAGTGTTGCAGACAATGGACATACAGGTTGGCTATTCTGGCTCTTTGGTAAGAACAAACATTCTGAAGTGTTACTATCAAAGAAACTCTTACAATTTCATAAAAGCTAAGACATCTGAGTCTGCTTTCTGTGACGTTTCAAAGGATGCTTGTAAAGTCAGCAGAATCCTAGAATCATAGAATCAATAAGGTTGAAAAGACCTCAGAGATCATCAAGTCCAACCTGTCACCCAACACCTCATGACCACTAAACCATGGCTTCAGGAGCCACATCCAATCACTTTTTGAACACCTCCAGGGACAGTGAGTCCACCACGTTCCTGGGCAGCACATTCTAATGGCCAGTTACTCTTTCTGTGAAGAATTTTCTCCTCACCTCAAGCCTAAACTTCCCCTGGCACAGTTTGAGACTGTGTCCTCTTGTTCTGGTGCTGGTTACCTTGGAGAAAAGACCAACCCCCACCTGGCTACAACTTCCCTTCAGTTAGTTGTAAACAGCAATAAAGGTCTCCCCTGAGCCTCCTCTTCTTCAGGCTAAACAGCCCCAGCTCCCCCAGCCTCTCCTCCTAGGGCTCAGGACTTCTCCCCAGCCTCATTGCCCTTCTCTTGACACCTTCAAGAGTCTTCTTGTCCTTAAATTGAAGGGCCCAGAACTGGGCACAGGACTCAAGGTGTGACCTAACCAGTGCTGAGTGCAGGGGCACGATGACTTCCCTGCTCCTGCTGGCCACACTGTTCCTGATACAGGCCAGGATACCATTTGCCATCTTGGCCACCTGGGCACACTGCTGGCTCATGTTCAGCCTACTATCAACCAGTACCCCCAGGCCCCCTTCTGCCTGGCTGCTCTCCAGCCACTCTGACCTCAGCCTGTAGCACTGCATGAGGTTGTTGTGACCAAAGTGCAGCACCCAGCATGAAATGAAAATGTTGGAAATGAAAATGTTTGTAATAAATTGGGATCACTGAATATAAGTTTGATATATATAAGAGATGCTAAAAATATCTGAGTATACCACGGGCATTCTTTTCCTGGTTAGGCTGGTGACTATTTAGTGTGGTTTTCTCTATAAATATCTAACACAAAGATCAGAGAGAAAGGAATGCAAATTATGCAAAGCTTTGAAATAATGTCCTTTCATGCAAATATTCAGTGGCTACAAATACATTTTAAAATAAGAAATTGAAGGTGAGGAAAGTGGTCTAAAAACACATCCAAGTGTGGGGTTCTACACATTGGCCACAACAACCCCATGCAGTGCTACAGGCTGGGGTCAAAGTGGCTGGAGAGTAGCCTGGCAGAGAGGGACCTGGGGGTACTGGTTGATGGCAGGCTGAAAATGAGCCTGCAGTGTGCCCAGGTGGCCAAGAAGGCCAGTGACATCCTGGCCTGGATCAGAAATAGTGTGGCCAGTAGGAGCAAGGAAGTCATTGTGCCCCTGTACACAGCATTGCTTAGGCCACACCTTGAGTCCTGTGTCCAGTTCTGGGCCCCTCAGTTTAGGAAAGATGTTGAGTTGCTGGAATATGTCCAGAGAAGGGCAACAAAGCCAGGGAGGGGTTTGGAGCACAAGCCCTATGAGGAGAGGCTGAGGGAGCTGGGGTTGCTTAGCCTGGAGAAGAGGCTCAGGGAAGACCTTCTTGCTCTCTCCAACTCCCTGAAGGGAGGTAGTAGCCAGCAGGGGTTGATCTCTTCTGCCAGGCAACCAGCACCAGAATAAGAGGACACATTCTCAAGCTGCAGCAGGGGAGGTTTAGGCTGGATGTTAGGAAGAAGTTCTTCACAGACAGAGTTTATTTGCTATGGGAATGTGCTTCCCAGAGAGGTGGTGGAGTGGCCATCACTAGAGGTGTTTCAGAAGAGTCTAGATGAGGCACTTAGTGTCATAGTTTAGTTAAATAGATAACGTTGGGTGATAGGTTGGACTTGATGACCTCGAAGTTCTTTTCCAAACTGGTTACTTCTAGTCTAAACACACATGTAGAGCTATGCCCAGCCTGCTTACCTTTACCATTTTGCCAGCTCCACTCTTGCAAATTCATGGCTTACAGCAGTTCTCTGTTCCAAAATTGTGTTTGTACCTTAAGGTTTTGAGCTGTCAGAGCACAACAGATTAGCCTGGGCAAAGGAATAACCTTGTTGTTTTTTTAATGGACTTTGTTTCTGTTTGATAAGTTCCCAGGAAGCATATGGCTGCAACTTTTGCCCTTCTTAGCTTTCCTTTCTGTGAATAACTCTGCATAATGTTAATATGCTCAAGCACAGTTTAAAGTGGGTTAGCAGTAGTGAGGAAATCCTAAAGGTATTTATGCCTGTTAAAGAATATTCAGTTGTAGCTAGCCAGCTATTAATTAAAAGTCAATTAAGAGTTTCCATAGCATCCAAACAAAACAAAGGAATAATCATTTTGTTCCCAAGTCAGAGGGGAAAGCTACAATAATTGTTTCTGCTGATAGACCTCTTTTGCATTTCAGTAAAGAAGGACAATGCAAAATTAGCAGGGAAAAAAAAAGTGTACTGAGCAATCTGCAAAGCAGTAGGTTATAACTAGCTGGGAGAATGTGTTCCAGCTGAATATTTTAGTAGAATGAATAAGAAAAAAAAAGGCAACTCTTCAAATTCTGGCTGCAATAGTTGTTTAGAAAAAGGTATGTTAACTCTTTGGCCACTTTCCAACATGGAAATATGGAGAAAATTTAAGTTGGTGCAGCTCCAGCTAGTTAAGAGGCCTTTTGCTGTTTGTTTGCTTTATTTCATTCTCAAGCTTAATTTTATCCTCATATTTTCTAATAACCAGAGGTATTGAAAAATTTCATATTCCATGTGACAAGGCTTTGTTCAGCCCTCCTGAAGGACTTATTGTAACCTGAGCCAGAACGCTATTCCAGTATCCTTTCTTCAGGCTTTCTGACCTCAACCACCAGCCCAAAGTAAAAATATCACATGAATAAAAGAAAAATTGATAGAGTGTCTCAGGGGTAAGAACTTAATTAGCCTAACCAATAGCTTTTATTTTTTGAGAAGCTCAGAGGTAAAACAGATTCTGCCATTGTTCTACTCATGATTATTGCTCTTCCACTGAAGAGGAATTACAGAATTATAGAACTAACCAGGTTGGAAAAGACCTTCAAGATCATTGAGTCCTACCTATCACCCAACACTGTCTAATCAACTAAACTTGTTGCTGTAAAGGCTCACTTGATTTGGGAAGATAAATGACTTCAGAGCAAGCCTCAGCCTGGATTTACTTGCTTTTGAGTTGGATATGTATTCAACACAAGAATGTATCAGAATTTGCCCATTTCATTCAGACTACAGGACACATATGTCTTCATGTAGGGCTCAGTACCCAACACACACAGAACTATAGAATGTTAGAGGTTGAAAGGGACCTCCAGAGATCATCAAGTCCAACGCCCCTGACAAAACAGGACAACCTCTGGTAGTCCACACAGGAATGCATCCAGGTGGGTTTTGAAAGTCCCTGGAGAAGGAGACTCCACAACCTCCCTGGGCAGCCTATTCCAGTGCTCCATGACCCTCACTGTAAAGAATCATCCCTACATTAAGCACTTAATGAATTTGAATGATTTAATGGCTTCCACAGTTTTCCAAATACAGCTGTCAGGAAACAGGAATTTCAATGGCTGCATAGATGTAAATGTGTAACAACTAGGAAGTCTAGGAAACAAATTCAAAGGAAGAAATTTAGCAAGTCTAGGGGGGTTATGGGTGACGTCATCTGGAAATCCAGTTGTGGTGTGGTGGTTTGAGGCTATGCCTTTAAAATTCAGTTACAGATTTCGAGCAGAAAAGTAGAAAAATATAAATAAAACACTATTGGGTGTAAAAAGGAAAACAAAAGATTATTCTAAACAAATTCATTGGGTAATATCTGGGATAAGAGTAGCTGTATCATAACAATTCTCTCTCCTCCTTTCCTGATCTCTGCTGTTTGCTTCGCTCAGGAGAGGTTAACGTGCTTGTTGGCTGGCCTTGGCTGAGTTGTTTAGTTAAGTCTAACCCATTGCTTTCTCTCTGCTCCTTTCCTCTCTTGGGATAGAGGGATGGGGATGGGGGGAGGCAGTGGAACAGCTTCCCTGGTCTCCTGGTTGGGTTGGATGGTTGATGGGTTGGATGCGATGATCTTGAAGGTCTCTTCCAACCTGGTTTGGTTTATTCTAAATAAAGGTTTATTCTAAATAAATATTCCTACCAGGGGGCTTTTTGTGTTGTTTGCTAATTGTAAATACCTGTATAATATTGTAAATCCTGTATATTTGGTACATACTCATTGCATTCCATTGTAGAGTGTAGTCCTTGCTTGTAAATGCAGCTTCATCTGCTTCTAACTGAGTTGGTCTGGCAAAGTTAATGCTGGGGGGGAGAAACTTCAGCCCACCACAGGTTGGGAGTTCAAAGGAGCCTCCAATTGCTTCACTGGTTTGTGCAGCATGCAGAAAAGGCAACTGTTGTTTGTGAACAACAACAGTTAATAAGTCAGAACAATGATTTAAAGGTAAGTTGCAAACAAGTGGGACTGATGCTGCCTCACTGTAAAAGCATGAGATCATATTCCTTCAAGGTGGGAAAGAGTCATTTGGACTCCAAGACTATTCTAGAAGGAAAATAAACTAGTATAAAACATTGATAAATAGAATTAGTCCAGAATTTGGAATTTTTCTAAGCATCTAATGATTGGTAGAGCTTTCCAAAGCTCCTCCAACTGGGGTCAGAAAGGAAACTGTTTAAGGTAGAGTTTGCTATAAAGGTAATGAGAATAAACATATGATGGCTGAATGTAACATCAACATTGCATTCCATTGTAGAGTGTAGTTCTTGCTTGTAAATATAGCTTCATTTGCTTCTACTGAGTTGGTCTCACAAAGTTAATGCTGGGGGGAAACTTCAACCCACCACATGTGGGTTTCAGGAACTTAGATCAACCCCAGCCCCAGTGCATCAGTATCTTCTGCTTGCCTACATGGCCTTTCTCCCCTAGTACAGGAGGCAGCCAGAACCAGCATCCAACCCTACACAGAGAAACTCTTTCACTGAGTGGCTAGCAGCCAATTTATTTTTGTCCTTACTGGTCCTCATTAACTGTCTTTGTAGACTTTGGTACAGTCCCTGCTGAGTCAGCTGTGCAATTATAATAGCTGAGCAATTTTAAAGTGATAGATGAGCCTTAGGTTCCTTTGGAACTGAATAACTCCTAAGTAACCATGAAAAGTGGCTGGGATGTAGCCAGTAATGTCTGAATGACAGCAGGTTTGACCATTATTGGCGTAATTTCCTATTGACAGTGACAGAACTGAAAAAGATGCATAAAAGCTGCTCAGTGGCTCTTTGAAAGGAGTCTTGTGGCTTCACTCTACAGAAGCTACCACTAAAACTAGCCTTTACTGAAAAAAATAGCTGCCAGTCTTAACATAGAGAACCAGTGAAGGAGTTTGTCAGAAAGGCTCACAGCAGGGTGGAGGGATTTCCACTAGCATTCCTCATGCTGTTTTGTAGGCAGCAAGACGCTCTTTTCTTGAAGCTGCTGAGAGTGAAGCAACTTCAATTGATTTTTAGTTCATGTAAAGATAAAAATAAAAGATGGAAAAGAACATTTTCTTGTTCTTTTGGCAAGAGAAGGCAATGTTATGCTGCTTCTCTGGGGTGGAAAGGAAAATGTTATTGTCCCTCTGCCACACAAAAGCTTCAAGGATACACACCTCTGGCTGGATGACTTCCTTCTTCAGTTGCCAACTGTTCCCGCTGACCCACAGGGAAACTCAGTTGGATAGTTTGAGTCAGGTTTACCAACAGGGTAGAAAAGTTGAGAAGAAAAATGTAAACAAAGGACATCAAAACAAAATTTGCTTTGGGTATATTTTTGTGACAAAGAAAGTCACTTTGGGAGAGCGTTTGTCTTTGCAGTTAACATTACCTGTGTCTCCTTACCAAACTGTTCTTCTCTGGACCAACAGCAGGGAGCTATGTATAGAGGCAGTGGATTTACATGGAATATCAAAGGAGCTTCAGCTGCTTTTTTAACTTGTTTTTTTGAGAGAAAAAAAAAAGTGCCTTGCATTTATAGAGTAGGAAATTCAAAGCTGATAAAAAAGTTTACACTTCTTCCAGATAAAATAGGTATCTGTGGAATTCATCACTGTAAGGAGTTTCTAAGCAAAAAGTTTGCAGATGACACAAAGTTAGGGGCAGATGTTAGTCAGTTAGAGGGTAGAAAGGCTCTGCAGAGGGACCTTGACCAACTGGACAGATGGGCAGAGTCCAATGGGATGGCATTCAACAAGTCCAAGTGCCGAGTGCTGCACTTTGGCTACGGCAATCCCATGCAGAGCTATAGGCTGGGGTCGGAGTGGCTGGAGAGCTCCCAAACAGAGAGGGACCTGGGGGTGCTGATCGACAGCCACCTGAATATGAGCCAGCAGTGTGCCCAGGTGGCCAGGAGGGCCAATAACATCCTGGCCTGCATTAGGAATAGTGTGGCCAGCAGGAGCAGGGAGGTCATAGTGCCCCTGTACTCTGCTCTGGTTAGGCCACACCTTGAGTACTGTGTCCAGTTCTGGGCCCCTCAGTTTAAGAAGAACATCGAAACACTTGAGCGTGTCCAGAGAAGGGCAACAAGGCTGGTGAGAGGCCTTGAACACAAGCCCTATGAGGAGAGGCTGAGGGAGCTGGGATTGTTTAGCCTGGAGAAGAAGAGGCTCAGGGGTGACCTCATTGCCCTCTACAACTACCTGAAGGGTGGTTATAGCCATGAAGGGGTTGGCCTCTTCTCCCAGGCAACCAGCACCAGAAAAAGGGGACACAGTCTCAAGCTGCACCAGGGGAGGTTTAGACTCGAGGTGAGGAGGAAGTTCTTCACCGAGCGAGTAATTTGGCATTGGAACGGGTTGCCCAGGGAGGTGGTTGAGTCATCGACCCTGGAGGCGTTCAAGGGGAGATTGGACGTGGCACTTGGTGCCATGGTCTATTGATGGGGTCTGTGTTGATAGGTTGGACTTGATGATCCTCGAGGTCCTTTCCAACCTAAGTGATACTGTGATACTGTGTGATACTGTGAATAACACCCATCCACTCATAAAGACCACTGAGTTATCGGAATGTTTAGTGGGACACACAGATTTCCACACTTCAGGGGCTAGAACAAAACCTCATCCTTTATGCTATTTGTCTTGTATCCCCCTGCTAAAGACCTTTTTTAGACATGTTGATGGACCACCTGCTATTTCCAGTCCACTGCCTGTACTGAATGTACTGAACATGCAAGTACAGACTTGGAAATTTGGGTGTTGCAACTTCTTTGCAGTTCATGAGTCATAAGTATCAAAATGAAAACATCTTCTTTGATTAAAGTGCTCTTATCTCAGGTTGGCTTTGAAGGTTCATTCAGGTTTTAGGCTGTCTCCTTCAGTTTCTGATATGCAGTCGTGGCTCAGTTGGTAGCACATCAGACCCTTAATGGGAAGGTCGTGACTTCAAGCCTGCAGTGGGCAGTAGTGTCCTCCCTACTCTAACCATATGAGGTCTGTGGTGACAGGTTGGACTTGATGATCTTTGAGGTCTCTTCCAACCTTAGTGATACTGAATACTGCATTCAATTTAACACAAAGTGAGTCTTCAAGACAATTTTCAGAGCAAGTAAACAAGACATACACTAATCTGAAATTATAGTCAAAACTCAAGAAGACTTTAAAAAAAAGACAAAACATCTACATTCTCAACATCAAGTGGCTCAGTTGGTAGTGCATAACACCCTTAATGGGAAGGTCATGAGTTTAAGCCTGCAGTGGGCAGTAGTGTCCTCCCTACTCTAGTCATGAGGTCTGTGTAATTTTGGACTCAATGATCTTTGAGGTCTCTTCCAACCTTAGGAATACTGAATACTGAATTCTGAAATGTCAGTTAGACCTTCTGTGACATGAGCTGCATCTCTGTAACTCACAGTGGAAACAAACCCAACAGATTAGAAGTACGAAGTCAGCACACAGCCCTGGGAAGGGAACGAATTGTCTGCCAGGAAAGGGTTGGTCTCTTCTCCCAGGCAATCAGCACCAGAACAAGAGGATGCAGTCTCAAGCTGTGCCGGGGAAGTTTATGCTTGAGATGAGGAGAACATTCTTCACAGAGAGAGTTGTTAGCCATTGGAATGTGCTGCCCAGGGAGGTGGTGGAGTCACCGTCCCTGGAGGTGTTCAAGAGGGGATTGGACGTGGCACTTGGTGCCATGGTCTAGTAGGCATGAGGTGTTGGGTGACAGGTTGGACCTGATGATCTCTGAGGTCTTTTCCAAGCTTGTTGATTCTATGATTCTAATACATGTTTATAGATACAGATATCTCTTGTTGTAAAACCATTACATTACAGCGTTAAATGTGGTCTGTCAGCATTGTCTATCACATTGTTCTAGAGTTGCTCATAAAAAAAACAATTAAAATTCTTCTACTCCCCCTCTAACTTTCTGTAGAAGCAAATCAAGTACTCTGAGTGCATCTCAATCAAGGAAATTTCTAGGTGAACTCATGTTTTGCCTGTGTAAGCAGTTCTGAACTGAAAACTTGATAGTGTTCCAGAAGGACCTTGGAAGGGACCTTGATATAACAAAATCTGCATACAAGTAGAAGTGCAGAACAAAAACAGAGAGCAAATACACACAAATAGTAGAGCCTTCATAAACTACACCAACAGAGTAGTGATGAAGTTTTACAATCTTGTTTCATCGAGACACTTGAACATGTCCAGAGAAGGGCAACAAGGCTGGTGAGAGGCTTGAGCACAAACCCTGTGATGAAAGGCTGAGGGAGCTGGGATTGTTTAGCCTGGAGAAGAGGAGGCTCAGGGGTGACCTCATTGCTCTCTACAACTACCCGAAGGCAGGTTGTAGCCAGGAAGGGGTTGGTCTCTTCTCCCAGGCAACCAACACCAGAACAAGGGGACACAGTCTCAGGCTGTGCCAGAGGAAGTTTAGGCTCGAGGTGAGGAGAAAGTTCTTCAATGAGAGAGTCATTGGTCATTGGAATGGGCTGCCCGGGGAGGTGGTGGAGTCACCATCCCTGGAGGTGTTCAAGAGGGGATTGGATGTGGCACTTGGTGCCATGGTCTAGTCATGAGGTCTGTGGTGACAGGTTGGACTCGATGATCCTCGAGGTCTCTTCCAACCTTAGTGATACTGTGATTTACATGTTATCCAGCACATAGGATGCAGAAGCACCTGTCTAATAAGTGCACCACTCATGATTCATAGGTACTTTGTGCAACTATATAATTTAGGACAAAATGTAGTACTTTATGTAGGGATTATGGTGTTCAGGATCATAGAATCACAGAATTGTTAGGGTTGGAAAGGACCTCAAGGATCATCTGGTTCCAACTCCCATGCCATCGGCAGGGTCACCTCATACTACGCCAGGTTGTTCAGAGATACATCCAGCCTGGTCTTAAAAACCTCCAGGAATGGAGCTTCCAATACCTCTCTGGGCAACCTGTTCCAGTGTCTCACCAGTGTCTCATGGTGAAGAACTTCTTCCTGACAACCAATCTGAATCTACCCACTTCTATTTTTGCTCCATTCTCCCTAGCCCTATCATTACCTGACACCCTAAAAAGTCCCTCCCTACAAGCTTTCTTGTAGCCCCACCTTAAGACACTGGAGGGCCACAATAAGGTCTCCTCCTGAAAAATGCATGCAAAAATCTCTTACCAAGTAAGCCATACTGCAAATGTCTGCATACCTGGTTTATCTCTCATTTTATTGTCTTTTTTAAGTTTATTTCTCTGTGCATAAGAAATTAAAACTAACTCCACTGCATTTATTTTCAGCATCATTTAATAAACAGAACCATTATGATACCAGGCACTGATCTCTGCTGGTTTTCTGCTAATGTGAAATGTTTTGTGCATGAAGCCTGGGGAACGTTTAGTTTAAACAGGTTCAGGTCTTTAAAAAGCAGATGACAGAATGCTTAATTTCTTTCCAATCAGCCCCTGTGGAATAGAACTCAAGAAAACAGGGGAAGCAGATGAGAAAAGAGAGAAATTTCTTTCATTTATTCCTTTTCCAGGCATATGAAAGATAGAAAGAGAGGATTTGAGGCTGATTGATGTGTTTATTCAGGCACAGGAAGCAAGCCAAATAAATTATTTTACAATTTCAGGACATTTCTTCTTCTTTTTTAAATTCAACTTACTAAAAAGAGGAAAACCTAATAGCACAGCAGTATCCTGTGTCTGCTATTTATGGCAGTTTTGTCTGTGTGCAGAATCTACTCTTTTGCATCCATGATCCCAGCGTGACCTAGGGAGTGCAGTAAACTAGATCAGAAAGTCACTGGGCAGAAAAATTATCTCATTGATGCTTCTCTCTAGCAATGTGAGCAAGAGGCATGGCTTCACACAGAAGACTGACAAAGAAGTTTAAGAACATGACAGTATTTTTATGGCATCACCTGAGGAACAGCCACAAAAAATTTACCAAAATCAAGAGTTCAATAAGATGATTTCTCTTTACAGAATTAAGCAGGTTGGAAAAGACCTTTGAGATCATTGAGTCCAACCAATCACCTAACACCATCTAATCAACTAAACCATGGCACTGAGTGCCTCATCCAGTCCCTTCTTAAACACCTCCAGGGATGGTGACTCCACCACCTCCCTGGGCAGCCCATTCCAATGGCCAACAACTCTCTCTGTGAAGAATTTTTTCCCAACATCCAGCCTAAACCTCCCCTGGCACAGCTTGAGACTGTGTCCTCTTGTTCTGGTGCTAGTTGCCTGGGAGAAGAGACCAGCCCCCACCTGGCTACAACTTCCCTTCAAGCCAATACTGGGTTTCACTTAGACTGCCCATGCTCAGCTTGATTCTTTACCTGATCAGTTTCAACTACTGCTAATTAATTTTATAGTTCCTCTAATTCCTCTGCTGCTCAACAGCTGATGCCTGGACATCCTTTTTTTAACCAGAGTATCAATTTTTTGCACACTGAAAATGGTGTCATTGTTTAATTGTGTGAAGAGTGAGTGCCAAGAGGATGGAGTCAGGCTCTTCTTGTTGATGCCCAATGGCAATGGGTGGAATTTAAGGCATAGGAATTTCCATGCACACATGAGGAAAATTTTTTTCCCTGTGAGGATGACAGAGCACTGAAGTAGGCTGCCCAGAGGGGTTGTGGAGTCTTCCTCTCTGGAGATATTCAAAATCTGCCTGGATGAGTTCCTGTGTGACCTGGTAGAGGTGATCCTGCTCTGGCAGGGGAGTTGGACTAGATGATCTTTCAAGGTCCCTTCCAACCCTTCACATTCTGTGATTCTGTGATTCTGTTTTATTTTTGTTCCCAGGACTCTGTGCCACTAATGACTTTTTCTCCAGCAAAAACTTAGTGCTGTGGGAGTCTCAATGTGTCAGTAACCTGACACATGTTCATCCTGATGGACCACTTTTATATCCACTGAATAAACAGAAAGTCATCTGAACTATATGATCTAAAGCTTAAGCTCCACAAATGATGTTTCCATTCATTGGTGAAGTCTGAGATTTCTAATATCAAAGTATTCATTTTCTTCTCTCCCAGTCTGGTTTGTGTCCTTGCTCTGGTTGAGACTGATGTCTTATTAACTATCCAAACACAAGCTGGAACACTTATAGGAGTAGCTAAAAGGTATATGAGAAGTAATGTCTTGAATCTGGAGCTAGGTGGCATAGAATGAGAAAAAAATTAACTGGGAGGGATATATGGAGACCCTGTGGTCCAAAATTTTGTTCAAGGCACATCAGCTTCAAAGTGAGATTAGGCTGCTCAGGATCATCTTTAGACCTGTTTGAACATTTCCAGAGATGGAGATTTCAAAGCCTCTGACAGCTTTGTCACATTCAGTTAGAATACTTTCATCTTGTGCTTAGTAGGAATTTCCTTTATTATGACTTGCAGCTGTTGATTCCTGTCTTCTCATCATGCACCACTGAAAAGAGCCTGGCTCCATCTTCTCTAAAATTCTCTTCAGGTAGATGAAGAGAGCAATCACATGCCCTTCCTTACCAGGTCTTTTCTCCAGGCTGAACAAACTTAGCTCCCTCTTTTCATGCACAGCATGGTCTGTATTATTACATAGAATTACATAGAATAAACCAGGTTGGAAGAGACCTTCAAGATCATTGCATCCAACCCCTCAGCCAATCCAACCCACCTAAACAACTAACCCATGGTCTAAGTCCCTGAACATGTAGTGGGGTCCCAAAAATGGACATATGTGAAAAAGAAGGCAAGAAGGCAACTAATCATTATTTTCTCTCAACCTTGTTTGTTTGGGGGGTTTGTTTGTTTGCCTGTTTTTTTTGTTTTGATGGTGGTGGGTTTTGTTGTTTTGGGTGTTTTTTTTGTTGTTGCTGAAGGAGACAAATATAGGTCTGGCATTCATCACTTCAAGTATGACTACGAACCTTTCTTACTTGGCAACTTTTCTGTGTTTCACCTCCTGGAGAAGCTGCCATTTGAGCTTCTTTTTTTTGCATTTGAACTCCATCAGGAATATTTGTTCAGCCAAGCTGACCTTCTGCAGTGCCTGCCTGGCAGGATAGGGGAAAGAGGCTATATTCAGACTCTTCTGCTGGCAGAACAGAATTGTCACATCCATACTATTTAGTGCTTGGCTTGTACTTGGTCCTCCAGACCTCCTGTGACTTTGTAGCAGAATTATTGGTTTGTATTTAAGTTTAGTTCCCTGTTTTCTTCCTCAGTTCAAACAATGTAGCCTGGAGAAGAGAAGGCTCAGGGGAGACCTCATTGCCCTCTACAACTACCTGAAAGGTGGTTGTAGCCAGGAAGGGGTTGGTCTCTTCTCCCAGGCAACCAGCACTGGAACAAGGGGACACAGTCTCAAGCTGCACCAGGGGAAGTTTAGACTCGAGGTGAGAAGAAAGTTCTTCACCAAGCGAGTCATTCGTCATTGGAATGAGCTGCCCAGGGAGGTGGTGGAGTCACCGTCCCTGGAGGCATTCAAGAGGAGATTGGATGTGGTACTTGGTGCCATGGTCTAGTCATGGGGTCTGTGTTTATAGGTTGGACTCAATCATCTTCAAGGTCTCTTCCAACCTTAGTTATACTGTGATACTGTGTGATACTGTAACATGAAGTAGCATGAGGTCTGTACATAAGAGTGGGGGGATCTTGCTTCAAATTGGCAAAATATATATATAGCATTCACTGGATGAAGATATTCCTCATGGGATTTGATAGTGTAAAGTCTTTTGGGACACTCTTGCAAACCAGTACGACGCAGTACAGACCAATTGCTAATACCTTATAGAAATAGTCCCTGAAGTGATCAACCTACTGAACCTCCCAGGCTATTACCTCACAGTAGGTTGAATGAAGCAGCCCAAAACAGGCAGCAGAATTTACAACAAAGCAATGTGGACGATCAAAGCTCTAGGGGTCAAACTCATCCTCTGAGATTTAATAGAAAAATAAAGAGAGACTTTCTTGGGTTGTTCTGGCATTTAGCAGCACCTTAGCAGAGATTGGAAGGAAGCAGCAATAATAATAAGGTCCAGCTTTGCTTCTGAAGTATATTTAGAAGTGATAACAGCTTCATCATCTAGAGAAACAAAGTGGATGAAAGATGTTCAGTGCTGTCTGGAATGTGCTGAGAGCACAGCTGCTAAAAGGCAGCAAGTCACTGGGGAGCATGTGGGGACTGAATGTTTGGTGAAGTCATGTAATTCTGCTACCACTGAAGCAATTTCCACAGGAGTAAAATAGAAACCTCTAGCACAAATTCTGTTCCTGATAAATGTGAAGCCTTTTCTCTAAAACAAGGGAGCTAATGCCAAGGAATGGATGAGCACTCCTGCACTTTTCCCTGAGTCATAGCCACTGCTTCTCTTGGATGAACAGGACTTTTTTTTAATAGAATGGTTAGAATTTAGCTTTGATCTTTTTTCTTTTACTTCTTATTGTATGTTTCTGGTCATGCTTAGCTTGCTAAGTACATTTTCCCATGAGTCATGCTTCTCATAACCGTGTTTCATTCATGATTATTGTACCTTTTCCAGCATAAATAAGTCCCAGAAATAATGAATATACAGAAATTAATGAAGAAAATAAATCAAAAAGCAATAGCAAGGCCCACACATACATAAAAACTACAGGGAAATATTTAGTACTATCACACAATATGAAGCATATTTCCTGACGAGCTCAAATCAGTTGAAACTATCTGAATTCTTTCAGCTCTTGAGTAATGGTCAATAAAAGGACTTGAAAATGCATTTTTGCAGTCATTATACTTCACTCAATCCTAATTCACAACGGTGAACTTTATCAGATTTACTACTGACTTTACAGGAGAGAAAGAAATCAGTAAAGTGATTCATTAATTCAGTCAGGAAGTCCAAATTAGGTCCATCAACACAGAAAGAAGAATATGGTGATCAATAGATGCAGCAAGGCATAACTGATCTGATTTTACATTTAAATGCACACAGATGTAGTGAATTTCAGTGATAGCTATGCACATACCAGACACAGCATCTATTTTCACTTCCTGTTTTGGTGCACAGAGAGATGCGTTGCTCCTTCATGCTTGCATTGATTTTGAACTCATCAATGTTTAATTCCTTAGTTAATATACATTGACTTCTGACGACTGAGATCAACTTCTCACTCAATATCTAGATTCAAATTAGTGTTCCCCCCCCCAAAAAAAAAAGGAAACAGCAAGCCAAAAAAAAAATAGGTACAAAATCATTATGGTATAAAATTGAATGAAACAAAACAAAACAACAAACAACATTCATGGTAGATCCCTGGGGAAAGAAAAGCCCGTATGAGACTTATGAAGAGAGACAGAACCCACCAAGGTCATGTAAAGCACTGTACAGAAAGGATCAGAAGACATCACACCATGGGTTTAAATTTGAACATATTTTGAATCTGAAATATTCACATTCTGGAAGAATTACTTATGAAAATGCTGACAACTGAGCTTCTGTATCCATTGGAATCTGCTGCCCAGGGAGGTGGTGGAGTCACCATCCCTGGAGGTGTTCAAGAGGGGATTGGACGTGGCACTCGGTGCCATGGTTTAGTCATGAGGTCTGCGGTGACAGGTTGGACTCGATGATCCTTGAGGTCTCTTCCAACCTTGGTGATTCTGTGATTTTGTGATTCTGTGTATCCAGGCATCCATTTTAGACACATCAAGGGATGAAATGCTGTTTTATGGTGCTCACTTTCTCTTCAATTAATCATAGAAGGAATATAGCTTGAAACTACTTGCCTGTAGCTAGCTGGAATTAATCCAAGTATGTGGTTACCCAGGCAGAAAATTGCAATCAAAAAATCGATGTAAGAAAGCAATGGAACCCAGATTTTCCTTTCCAGTGGCTTTTTGATCATATTAAAAGCATGTTTGTGGTATGTGTGTATATATATGTATGCACATATACTCACATTTATCTTCAAATTGCTTTGGATTGCCAGTGAAGGACAAGTTGTCTCATCTCCAATTGGACCTATGCCTGTAATGATAAAAAGTAAAAGTGCTGATTTCATCCTCCTGCTCTTAATTTTCAACCAGGATGATGTGGATTACAGTCAAGTGATTGAGCACCATCAGACCCTGAAAAGTCTTCAAAGCCTAGTGAAACCTTCTATGGGCAATGAGTTGCAGAAACATGGACCACAGGGTCCTATAGTGATATTTATTGTTCAGCTGGAGTCAAAGTGGAATCATTATATATGATTTTGTTCCCTCTTAAATGCTTGGAAGAAAAAGCTACCCTGTCATTTGTGAGTGATACTTTTGACTGGTGCTGACTACTGAATATTGATCACTGCATAGAAGCCTTGGGGTTTCACACAGTGCCAGGAAGAAAGCTTTAATTCCCCAACCTGTGCTCTGCTCCATTTTGCTGGTGCAGTTCAGAAAAAGGCTATTCAGTGCAGACAGCATCAGAAGGATTGAGAGCTGGGCTTTCTGGTTTATATTTATAAATATGTCACTGAATCTCCCATGAATCTCCATTTCTTGATTTAGCCTCTCTAGCTGTTGATAAATAAGAAGCTAGAGCCCAGAAGAAACGGATAAAAAACTGGCAAGAATCTGAATACAAGGTAAATGCAAATAAATCAAAAGAATAATCCTCAAAATTAACCTGACTCTTCACAGATGGCTTTCTACATCAACATAATGCAGCAATAGTCAGATAAAACACTGCCAAATTGCCTGTAACAGATATCTACAGTGAGAGGATTTCAAAGAATCCTATCATTCAATTTAAGTCACTCAATTTAAGAAGGATATTGAGACACTTGAACATGTCCAGAGAAGGGCAACAAGGCTGGGGAGAGGCCTCGAGCACAGGACCTATGAGGAGAGGCTGAGGCAGCTGGGATTGTTTGGCCTGGAGAAAAGGGGGCTCAGGGGAGACCTTATTACTTTCCACAACTACCTGAAGGGAGGTTGTAGCCAGGTGGAGGTTGGTCTCTTCTCCCAGGCAGCCAGCACCAGAACAAGAGGACACAGTCTCAAGCTGTGCCAGGGGAAGTTTAAGCTGGAGGTTAGGAAGAAATTCTTCACAGAGAGAGTGATTGGCCATTGGAATGGGCTGCCCAGGGAAGCGGTGGAGTCACCATCATTGGACGTGCTTAGGAGAAGGCTTGATAGGGTGCTTGGTTGCATAGTTTAGTTGATTAGGTGGGTTGGATAATAGATTGGACACGATGATCTCAAAGGTCTCTTCTAACCTGGTGTATTCTATTATTCTGTTATTCAAACAAAGAGCTTAAGAAGCAAGATCTCAAGACTCATTCATTGACTCTGTATTCCCTGGAGCTATTTTAGGTTGTTCCCTATTCAGGTTGCTTTTACTGAGTCATAAAATATAGTTTGGGATTCCATTCCAAGGGCAATAGACCTAAAACGTTTTTGAGCCTACTCTGACTACCATGTAGTCACTTCACCGGGGCACAATCAAGGCAAATGAATTTCATACCAAATTCAGCTCAACATTTTTTCATGGGAAGCAAACAGTGACAAAGAATGCCATGATTTTAATGAATAAAATAAAAGTTTAAATAATAATGCTAGGCACGCTTTCCACTGGGGCAGGTCATGAAATTTAATTAACAGTCATATGCTTTGAGATCCTTTGATACCAAGCCCTGTGGAACTGCAAATTAGAATGATTTCTTTACAAAACATAATCAGTGAAATTCACTCTTTCCTTAATTTTGGGAGGGTTATTCAGGGAATAAATTCTGCTGAATTTAAACCTGAATAATTTCATTGGTATTGGAAGATAAATAAACTCTCACTTTCAAGCTTCAAATACCACGGTACTCTAGATAAAGCCCGCACAAGAACCTCCATCCATCATTTTTATATGTAATTCACAGATTTTGTGCCTTAAAATAAATAATAAATAAATTGATATTATCTTTTAATTACTTTTTTTTTCTTCCCCTTCCCATTTGGCAATATACTTTCCATAATTTCAAACTGCTAGGAATGAATGTAGCACACAGATACCTGTAAAGTACACTGGATTTCACTGAGTTATCTTTTGTCTTCCTCCTTTTTGTATTAGTTCTAACCTCTTTATTGTCTTAAACAATAAACACCAGCAGCAGAACAAGAGGACACAGTCTCAAGCTGCACCAGGGGAAGCTTAGGCTCAAGGTGAGAAGAAAGTTCTTCACAGAGAGAGTTATTAGCCTTTGGAATGCGCTGCCCAGGGAGGTGGTGGAGTCACTGTCCCTGGAGATGTTCAAGAGGGGATTGGACATGGCACTTAGTGCCACGGTCTAGTAGTCATGAGGTGTTGGGTGACAGGTTGGACTTGATGATCTTTGAGGTGTCTTTCAACCTTATTGATTCTATGATTAAATAAATGTCCTGAATGTATCATATGTATTGTTAAATTTGATGGAGTGTATAGAGAATGGGGAAGAAACAGTGCATATGAGTTTCAAATTTGCTTCTGAAAACAGTAGCAGTTCACTTTGAATTTGAATTTTTCACTTTGAATTCTGTTCTTGCAAAATCTGTTTACCATGAGAGATTACCTCTTATCTGATCAAAATAAACAAGAATATATTTGTTGTTTCTGCTAAAGTGAATACTGAAAGACATTCTGAGGGAATAAAAGGGCATAAGAATTATGAACAACAGAGAGAAAGGTCACTAATTATTAAACTGAGCACAGATTGAGAACACAGAAAATTACAGGATCTTGAGTTATGGGTGTCCCTTTGCCCCATCTCCTAACTACCTTTCTACATTTTCCCATTCTCCTCTCCTTCCAACTCCACAAGTACCAATTGCTCTCTCATTTGGATCCTACTCATCTGGCACATATATCAGTAAAGTCTGAACATTAGTCTTTGCTGCTGCAGATCTGGAAAGGGACTTGTCCATCTGAATAGGAGATTATCTAATAAAAGTATTACCTCTACCTACAAATATCATTCTGATATTCCCCTAAGCATCAGTTTCAAGCTGCACCAGGGGAAGTTTAGGCTCAAGGTGAGGAGAAAGTTCTTCACAGAGAGAATTGTCAGCCATTGGAATGTGCTGCCCAGGGAGGTGGTGGAGTCATCATCCCTGGAGGTGTTCAAGAAGGGACTAGATGTGGCACTTGGTGCCATGGTTTAGTAGTCATGAGGTGTTGGGTGACAGGTTGGACTTGATGATCTTTGGGGTCTCTTCCAACCTTATTGATTCTATGATTCTATGATCTGTAGAGAAGCAAATGTATGTGCTTGCACATTCAGTATGTACACAAGAAGATATTTATTTGGGGCAAACATCACAACTGTATATATCACTTTAGCTTAGTAAATAATCATGTAATTAAGGAATCTACCAGAAACCCTTAAAATAAAGGTAAACATTGTGTTATACTGACACATGTTGCAAGGGTTAACTGTATAAATCACTTCTTGAAGAGAAACCTCAAGACATCTCTTCCAGCACAGCAAAGGAAGCAGATTACCTTAGTTTAATTCTGTAATTAATCATTTATAAGAGCCACTTATGTCTGGTAGATTTTCATTAAGTGAATCTTAACTGTTGTCCAACAGTGGAGAACAGTTGTTGACTTAATGTCATATTGTTGTTAGTTCATCAATTAACTGGTTGGAGTCCAGCTAGCTTAGTCTGGAGGAATGCATTATTTGAGTTCTGCTAGTTTAATTACAGTGATGGAATTTTAATCTATTTTTAACAGATGTTGATTGGGTTTTTTTTATTATTTAGCTATTAAACTCATAAAAAGGACAAGAAGTTTTGCTATATATTTTTTTTCCTTCCAAATTGTAATAAGGGTGATCAAATCAATAAAACAAAACATAAAGCTAGGCAAAATAACTTTCACTCCTGTGTTTTGCTCCAAATCCTCCATACTCTCATGCCACAAATGGAAAATCCTCTCTTCAGATAAAGAAATCATACCTGACTATTTGAGAGTTAATAGCAGATCATCTTGGGTGCTGCCTGAATTTGGAAACACAAAAGCAAACAAACAGAAAAACCTACAACATGCAAATATCCATTACTGGATTTATCAGAATTAAGAGTTAAAGAGTTAAGAGTTAAGAATTAAGAGTTCACAATTATTTCGGTTTGGTTAAGAGTTAAATGTCTAATGGGAGGTATCATCTAACCTATATCAGCAGAGAGTAATGAGAACCTTCATATTACATGTTATCTGTAGACGACGGAGATTGGGAATCAATATGGCTGACCAATGTGATCGAGTATTGTTCCTTTATTGTTCCAGTGTTGCAGGCCGATGGTGCAGGCCTGAGGCGCAGGCCTATGGAGCAGCCCTGTAGTGCAAGTATAGCACGGTAGAAGAAGTGTAGAAGAAACAGGAGACAGGAAAGGCAGAAGAAGAAGTGCGTAGCAAGGCAACTGCTACAACTTATATAAACTCGGAGAGCCTCGTTGGCATAGCTCCATTGGTTGCCTATGAGTGACCACACATTGCACTATTACAGATTATTGGTCCAACTACTAATGACACACGAGGTTGTTGATGCAGGTGCATGTCCTGCTGTCCCAAGATAACTGTCCATGTTTATAGCTACCAGTGTCTTGTTTTAGTTACATGCTGCAGGCACAGCACTGTTTTGCTCCACTGCTAGCTAACTCTTCATATATGCTGAACATGGCCTACCACCATGTCAGGCTCTAGGCCTGGACTGCCAGATTGCTCACACTGCTTGTCGCTGGCATTGCCACAGTTATCTTGTACTATGACAGCTGTCTCATATAGGCAAATGTGTATCTGTGTCTCCATTATCAGTCAAAGGAAGCCACAATATGACTTCAGATCAGACATTTGATTTGTTTACAGAAGCTGCCTAATATACATAGTTCTCCTGAACTTTTAAGCTTTGTACATCCGTGGGAGTTGGTTTGAAATCTTAGCAAAGCAGTTTTCAGTATTCTTAATTTCAACCCCAGATCAAAATCTTCTTACTTAATGAAACGGAATGCTTTTTTCTATTCATATATTGCAAGAAACAATGCAGGGCACTTTTAGAGGACACAGACTCAAGCCGTGCCAGGGGAAGTTTAGGCTCGAGGTGAGGAGAAAGTTCTTCACTGAGAGAGTCGTTTGTCATTGGAATGTGCTGCCCAGGGAGGTGGTGGAGTCACCATCCCTGGAGGTGTTCAAGAGGGGATTGGACGTGGCACTTGGTGCCATGGTCTAGTCATGAGGTCTGTGGTGACAGCTTGGACTCGACGATCTTTGAGGTCTCTTCCAACCTTGGTGATTCTGTGATACTGTGATACTGTGATAAGCAGTCACCAAGCAGCACGAGAAATCTTAAAATAGCAATTCAGCGGGAACTCAGACCTGGCTAAATTGAGTAAAACCTGATCCCTGAACTAAACTTCTGATTAAGAAAATTGTCACATGCCTATGGTGCAAACATATCCCACAGGAGTTTTCCACATTGCAGAAAAGCCTGTGATTATCAAGAAACGGAATAGAGCACTTTTCATCATAGGAAGTCCAGGTCACAACAAACAGAAAGGACTCTGAGGTGTTTCAGCAGGAGCAAGTACCCACCACATTATCTGTGTTTCCTTGCTCAGGACTGCAGACTTTTCCTGTATCCCACTTAATGGGTTTTGCAATGAGCCACGAAATGCAAGCTGAAATGCACATCTGGATCCATCAGAAACTACAAAATGGAACAAAAAGCTACCTGGGTTTTTCCTTAAACTTTGGATTAGGACGAAGGTTCAGACAGTTTCATCTGGGCTGCTTTGTCTGGAGAAAATGAAAACTGATTACTAGCCAAATTGCTCTCGATATTCTGTAAATAACTCCCATTCAGAGGCAATTTCCTTGGGAAAAAAAGGAACTTATTTCTTTCATAGTAAGAAAATGTCTTCTTAACCAAAAATCATGAGCAGACCTTTTGCTGTGTACAAATCTCAACAAGCTTTTACGTTAGTGTGTGAAGGATTAGGGTCATGAATTGAAGTCATGAGGGAAAAAGATCAAATGCAAATTGGTTGAAACTTTTGCACCACATAAAGGGCAAATAAAAATATAGTATATGCTAGTTACATGGAACATTAATTCTGTTCTTGTGTTGGCAGAAATATAACTAATACATTGACTTACAAGCCAGAATGCAAATTCATGGCAACTATGGTTACAGTCAGGAGCAACAACAGAGTAGTATTTCATTATCTGACAGGTTTTGCTATGATGCACTTTGCATTTAAATGCTCTTGTTGCTTGCTAGCCTATTGCCTTCTTGTCAGTCACTACCCCTCATCCTATCACTACAGGCCTTTGTAAAAAGTCTCTCTCCATCCTTCTTGTAGCCCCCCTTCAGGTACTAGAAAGTCATTATTAGGTCTCCCCAGAGCGTCCTCTTCTCCAGGCTGAACAGCTCCAGCTCCATCAGCCTGTCTTCATAGCTGTGGTGCTCCAAACCCCTGATCATTTTCATGATCATGATCATTTTCTCTGCACAGAAACCATCTGTGTAGGGAATGTTGAACTTCCCTGCATCACAGCTTAGGTGAACAGTCATGTCTGCTAGTGCAGCCTGGAAACAGTGGTATTGCCTTTAATACTAATGCTTTGGGATCAGCTTCAGGAGATGTTAGTGTACAAATCTATGGCTTTGACTCTTCCCTGCCTACCTGAGGCTGCAGTGTGGACACCCAACACACATTTCTGTATAGGGCAGCCTGACAAACTCCAGGATATTTCCACAGCTGTAATTTCTGCAGCATGTAGTTATCCTAATTCAGTTGCCATCACTTCTTCTGTGGCTCTTCCACAGCACTCAGGTGTGGTCATGTGCGAACATTCCATGCTTAAATCCTATTTCAAATGAAAGAAGAAGAAAAGAAATTGCATCAAGCTGAACACCAGCATGGATACAAAGGCTCGTGGCTGTCTTTGTTGCAGAGGTGCTCCAACCCCCTGATCATTTTTGTGGCCCTCCTCTGGACCTGCTCCATCAGCTCTATGTCCTTCCTGTACTGAGGTCTCCAGACTTGTACAAAGTACTCCAAGTGAGGTCTCACTGGAGCAAAGTGGCAAAATCACCTCTCTGGATCTGCTGGCAATGCATCTTTTGATGCAGCCCAGGATGGGATTTACCTTCTGTGCTGCAAGTGCACACTGTCTGCTCATGTCCAGCTTCTGACCCATCAGCACCCCCAAATCTTTTTCCACAGTGCTGCTTACTATCACCTCATCCCCCAGTCTGTACTGATAGTGAGGATTGTTCCAGCCTTTGTTCTTGCTTCTGTTCAACCTCATGAGGTTCACCTGTCCAGCTTGCTCATGTCCCTCTGGATGACATTCCATCCCTCTAACATTTTGGCAGCACCACTCAGCTTGGTGTCATCTGCACACTTGCTGATGGTGCACTCGATCTCACTGTCTATATCATTGACAAAAATATTAAACAGCACAGGTCCCAGGACAGACCCCTGAGGGACACTGCTTGTCACTGCTCTCCATCTGGAATTCAAGCCATTGAGCACCACCCTCTGGATGTGACCATCCAGCCAATTCCTTATCCATTGAACAATCTACCCATCAAATCCATATCTCTCAACTTGGCAAGCAGGATGTTGTGAGGGACTGTGTCAAAAGCCTTGCAGAAGTCCAGATAGATCACACCCATAGCTTGTCCCTTATCTACTGACATAGTCACTTTGTCATAGAAAGCCACTATGTTGGTCAGGCAGGATTTGCCCCTAGTAAAGCCATGCGGCCTGTCTTGAATCACCTCCTTATCCTCCATGTGCCTTAGGAGGATCTGTTCCATGATCTTCCAAGGCATGGAGGTAAGGCTGACAGGTCAGTCACTGAAGAGAGAAGATAACACACTGTCTAGGAAGCTGAATTTGGTGATATAAACAGGTTAATACTGAGAAAATGCTAGGCCAAAAGCTAGATAAAAGTGAACATGACAATTAAATGCCTGTGAATTGTTGTATCTTCCTTGCGGTGAGTCATTTTCACTAAGCATTCTGGCTTTCTCTGGATATAGGATTTAAGTTGACTGATAGGCAGTTTCCCTTCATTTTCAGCACCCTTTATCACCTTGATATAATGCATTTTGAAATTAGCTTCAGATTTTCTTGACATTCAAATTCTAAGCACTGATTTTCTCATTCCCTTCCTTTGCAAATTAATTAGAAGCTTTCAGTAGTCCATAACAACCAATGCAGCACCAGAAGGCATGGAAACAATAGATGAAAAGGGATTTCTTGCATGAGTATAGATAAAAACCACTCTCCAACAAGCCCTGCCTTTCCCCCTAAATCCCCTAACCTTAGGGATGGTGTCTCATGTCTCCAGTCCACTTTCCCTTGGGCTACAAATGCTCCAAGTCCTCCTTCCCTACTTCCATCTGTTGCTGGGCCTTGATGCTTTCCTTTCTCTCCTCTAGCCCTTCCTCCAAAATACATCCTTCTTCTATTGCAAAGTGCCACTTCACCACAATGCATACAGGAGTCGTGGGCTCAGGATAATCCACAAGTCACTCTGGTTGTTATCTGTCCTCCTAGTCTAAATGGGCTATGAAGATAAGTCTCCAGAATAGAACCCGGAAATTGGATGAGTTAAATCTCATGCCCTTGGACTCTGCCCATCTGTCCAGCCTGCCAGGGTCCCTTTGCAGAGCAATTCTACCCTCTAACAGATCAACTCCTGCCCCCAGCATGGTGTCATATGTAAACTCATTGATGATGGACTCAATCTTCTCTTCCAGATCACCAATGAAAATGTTAAAGAGCACAGGGCCCAGCACTGATCCCTGGGGCACACCACTAGTGCCTGGCTGCCAGCTGGATGTGGCACCATTCACCACCACTCTCTGGGCTCGGCCCTCCAGCCAGTTCCTAACCCAGCACAGAGTGCTGCTGTTCAAGCCATGGGCTGACAGCTTAGCCAGGAGTTTGATATGGGGAGTGGTGTTAAAGGCCTTGCTGAAGTCCAGACAGACTATATCCACAGCCTGCCCCACATCCACCAGGCAGTTATCTGGTCATAGAAGGAAATCATGTTGTTCAGGCAAGACATGCCCTTCCTAAATCCATGTTGGCTGAGCCTGATCCCTTCAGGTGTGCAGTGATTGCCCCCAAGATGATCTGCTCAATAACTTTCCCTGGCACCGAGATGGCAAAACAATCTTGTCGCAGAGGACCAGCAACCTGCCGTTACACTGGAGAACTTACTGAGCTTCAACATCCAATAAACAGAGTTACTCTGAAATTTGCAACAGCAGAGTAGCTTGGATTTGTGTGAATATGCTCTGTGGTATGTATTTAAAGAGAGTGGGTTTCTTCAAGGTTTCTGGTAGATGTGTGCACAGATATGAGTGTCTTACAGAAAACAGCACTGCTAAAGTCACAGGTGGACTATAAATCAAATCCACAATAAAGAAATAAATGCCAAGTAAACAAAAGTTATTTAAAGGAATAAATGTGTAACCTGTGCAGTTCACTGCAATATATATTTTCCCTCTGATGGATGGACTGGCTTGTCTTTGGTGAATGGGATGAGTGTCTGGAAGCAAAGACATAATTTGTCCCTCAGGGCAATAGCTGTTGTATGCAGACAGAATCAGGCAGTGCTCTGATTAGGCATATTTCAAATTGGCTGTGTCTGTGCCCATTAACAGCTGGAGGGAAAAGGGAGTCCTAATTAAAGAGAGTGTTGGAGGTTTTTGGAAATAAAGGCTGAAAAATTTAGTGGCTGACTGAATAAATTGGGAATTAAAATTGCCATATTCTGCTGCTATTTCTGAATAGCCAATGCCGTGGGAAAGGCTCCAAAGAGCCCTGTAGAAGAGCTGGCACTTGGACTGTAGTTAAGCATAAACTAAAGCAGACATTTTTTTTTGCCTTCCCCATTTCCTTCACCAGCTTCCATGAGATTTGATCCCAAATACTGGGATTGTCACAGAAGCAGATAAAACTACCAGTCTTGAGTGTCAGGAACATTCAAAATACAAAGCTTGGAAATTTGCCTCTACCAGGTGCTGAAACTGCACAAGAAGTGACTTCACAGAACCACAGAATGTCAGGAGCTGGAAGAAGTTCTTCATAGAAAGAGTGATTGGCCATTGGAATGTGCTGCCCAGGGAGGTGGTGGAGTCACCATCACTGGAGGTATTTAGGAAGAGACTGGATGGGGTGCTTGGTGCTATGGTTTAGTTGATCAGATGGTGTTGGGTGATAGGTTGGACTTGATGATCTGGAAGGTCTTTTCCAACCTGGTCTGGTCTATTCTATTCTATTCTGGTATATTCTATTCTATTCTATTCTATTCTATTCTATTCTATTCTATTCTATTCTATTCGGTACCCAAAATGCAGGAGGACAAACAGGACTTCAAAAATACATAGAAGTACTTGATAAAATGTTTACAAACAAGTCTTGTCTTCCTACTGTCACCCACTTCTCTATTACATGTTCTCCCCACTGCAATGAGCCAAGAGCTCTAAAAAGCTGCATTTCAGAAATGTGTAAGTATATTTGTAAACAAAGATGTAAACACCTCTGTATAACAAAGAAGCTAGACTCAGAATGTTTCCCTAATAGCTTTCTGATCAGTGTCTTGATTATCTGCAAGCACCCAGGACATTCTCTAGAAGATCTAAACAATAAGACTTGGTATTGTAAGCCAGGTATTGCTTACTTCAGTGTGAAAACACAGTGCCTTCTCTTCTGCTTCAGAACAGTCATTCTA